>NW_027457141.1:0-173645 GCF_040206685.1 Ascaphus truei | reverse complement strand
ATATTTTATGCACTGTATATGAGCTGGCGATTTCTAAGTCTGTGGTTCCGAGAGGGGGTAACCAGGCTCACTAATAAAGGTCAAGCCACTTGGCTGCCAGAATGCCGTGCTTCAGCACAGACCAGAAAGGCATTGTGATTAGCGTATCCCCGGTATAGTCAGGGGTTAATGGGAGTCGTCCCCGTCCCCCCAGTATACGGCCAGAACCATGGACCCGGTACTTGTGGTTCGGACTGTCTCCAACAAGCCATAATGTTGTGAGAGTGAAATTATGTCTAAGTCCAGCTTTGGTACATTAGAAGCAACTCTGAAACTTAACCTAAGCGTTTTTCGAAGCTACTTTTTGGCTAACTTCTTATAGGAAGGTCTAGGAGCTCTGAAAATGAACGTGCGCGTCTTTCACTCTTCCCGAGGGACTTAGAAGAATTTTGTGATATTTTTTATTAAATGGTGTATAAGGGTATATATATAAATATATTTTATGCACTGTATATGAGCTGGCGATTTCTAAGTCTGTGGTTCCGAGAGGGGGTAACCAGGCTCACTAATAAAGGTCAAGCCACTTGGCTGCCAGAATGCCCTGCTTCAGCACAGACCAGAAAGGCATTGTGATAAGCGTATCCCCGGTATAGTCAGGGGTTAATGGGAGTCGTCCCCGTCCCCCCAGTATACGGCCAGAACCATGGACCCGGTACTTGTGGTTCGGACTGTCTCCAACCAGCCATAATGTTGTGAGAGTGAAATTATGTCTAAGTCCAGCTTTGGTACATTAGAAGCAACTCTGAAACTTAACCTAAGCGTTTTTCGAAGCTACTTTTTGGCTAACTTCTTATAGGAAGGTCTAGGAGCTCTGAAAATGAACGTGCGCGTCTTTCACTCTTCCCGAGGGACTTAGAAGAATTTTGTGATATTTTTTATTAAATGGTGTATAAGGGTATATATATAAATATATTTTATGCACTGTATATGAGCTGGCGATTTCTAAGTCTGTGGTTCCGAGAGGGGGTAACCAGGCTCACTAATAAAGGTCAAGCCACTTGGCTGCCAGAATGCCCTGCTTCAGCACAGACCAGAAAGGCATTGTGATAAGCGTATCCCCGGTATAGTCAGGGTTAATGGGAGTCGTCCCCGTCCCCCCAGTATACGGCCAGAACCATGGACCCGGTACTTGTGGTTCGGACTGTCTCCAACCAGCCATAATGTTGTGAGAGTGAAATTATGTCTAAGTCCAGCTTTGGTACATTAGAAGCAACTCTGAAACTTAACCTAAGCGTTTTTCGAAGCTACTTTTTGGCTAACTTCTTATAGGAAGGTCTAGGAGCTCTGAAAATGAACGTGCGCGTCTTTCACTCTTCCCGAGGGACTTAGAAGAATTTTGTGATATTTTTTATTAAAATGGTGTATAAGGGTATATATATAAATATATTTTATGCACTGTATATGAGCTGGCGATTTCTAAGTCTGTGGTTCCGAGAGGGGGTAACCAGGCTCACTAATAAAGGTCAAGCCACTTGGCTGCCAGAATGCCCTGCTTCAGCACAGACCAGAAAGGCATTGTGATAAGCGTATCCCCGGTATAGTCAGGGGTTAATGGGAGTCGTCCCCGTCCCCCCAGTATACGGCCAGAACCATGGACCCGGTACTTGTGGTTCGGACTCTCTCCAACCAGCTATAATGTTGTGAGAGTGAAATTATGTCTAAGTCCAGCTTTGGTACATTAGAAGCAACTCTGAAACTTAACCTAAGCGTTTTTCGAAGCTACTTTTTGGCTAACTTCTTATAGGAAGGTCTAGGAGCTCTGAAAATGAACGTGCGCGTCTTTCACTCTTCCCGAGGGACTTAGAAGAATTTTGTGATATTTTTTATTAAAATGGTGTATAAGGGTATATATATAAATATATTTTATGCACTGTATATGAGCTGGCGATTTCTAAGTCTGTGGTTCCGAGAGGGGGTAACCAGGCTCACTAATAAAGGTCAAGCCACTTGGCTGCCAGAATGCCCTGCTTCAGCACAGACCAGAAAGGCATTGTGATAAGCGTATCCCCGGTATAGTCAGGGGTTAATGGGAGTCGTCCCCGTCCCCCCAGTATACGGCCAGAACCATGGACCCGGTACTTGTGGTTCGGACTCTCTCCAACCAGCCATAATGTTGTGAGAGTGAAATTATGTCTAAGTCCAGCTTTGGTACATTAGAAGCAACTCTGAAACTAAACCTAAGCGTTTTTCGAAGCTACTTTTTGGCTAACTTCTTATAGGAAGGTCTAGGAGCTCTGAAAATGAACGTGCGCGTCTTTCACTCTTCCCGAGGGACTTAGAAGAATTTTGTGATATTTTTTATTAAAATGGTGTATAAGGGTATATATATAAATATATTTTATGCACTGTATATGAGCTGGCGATTTCTAAGTCTGTGGTTCCGAGAGGGGGTAACCAGGCTCACTAATAAAGGTCAAGCCACTTGGCTGCCAGAATGCCCTGCTTCAGCACAGACCAGAAAGGCATTGTGATAAGCGTATCCCCGGTATAGTCAGGGGTTAATGGGAGTCGTCCCCGTCCCCCCAGTATACGGCCAGAACCATGGACCCGGTACTTGTGGTTCGGACTGTCTCCAACCAGCCATAATGTTGTGAGAGTGAAATTATGTCTAAGTCCAGCTTTGGTACATTAGAAGCAACTCTGAAACTTAACCTAAGCGTTTTTCGAAGCTACTTTTTGGCTAACTTCTTATAGGAAGGTCTAGGAGCTCTGAAAATGAACGTGCGCGTCTTTCACCCTTCCCGAGGGACTTAGAAGAATTTTGTGATATTTTTTATTAAATGGTGTATAAGGGTATATATATAAATATATTTTATGCACTGTATATGAGCTGGCGATTTCTAAGTCTGTGGTTCCGAGAGGGGGTAACCAGGCTCACTAATAAAGGTCAAGCCACTTGGCTGCCAGAATGCCCTGCTTCAGCACAGACCAGAAAGGCATTGTGATAAGTGTATCCCCGGTATAGTCAGGGGTTAATGGGAGTCGTCCCCGTCCCCCCAGTATACGGCCAGAACCATGGACCCGGTACTTGTGGTTCGGACTGTCTCCAACCAGCCATAATGTTGTGAGAGTGAAATTATGTCTAAGTCCAGCTTTGGTACATTAGAAGCAACTCTGAAACTTAACCTAAGCGTTTTTCGAAGCTACTTTTTGGCTAACTTCTTATAGGAAGGTCTAGGAGCTCTGAAAATGAACGTGCGCGTCTTTCACCCTTCCCGAGGGACTTAGAAGAATTTTGTGATATTTTTTATTAAATGGTGTATAAGGGTATATATATAAATATATTTTATGCACTGTATATGAGCTGGCGATTTCTAAGTCTGTGGTTCCGAGAGGGGGTAACCAGGCTCACTAATAAAGGTCAAGCCACTTGGCTGCCAGAATGCCCTGCTTCAGCACAGACCAGAAAGGCATTGTGATAAGTGTATCCCCGGTATAGTCAGGGGTTAATGGGAGTCGTCCCCGTCCCCCCAGTATACGGCCAGAACCATGGACCCGGTACTTGTGGTTCGGACTGTCTCCAACCAGCCATAATGTTGTGAGAGTGAAATTATGTCTAAGTCCAGCTTTGGTACATTAGAAGCAACTCTGAAACTTAACCTAAGCGTTTTTCGAAGCTACTTTTTGGCTAACTTCTTATAGGAAGGTCTAGGAGCTCTGAAAATGTACGTGCGCGTCTTTCACTCTTCCGAGGGACTTAGAAGAATTTTGTGATATTTTTTATTAAAATGGTGTATAAGGGTATATATATAAATATATTTTATGCACTGTATATGAGCTGGCGATTTCTAAGTCTGTGGTTCCGAGAGGGGGTAACCAGGCTCACTAATAAAGGTCAAGCCACTTGGCTGCCAGAATGCCCTGCTTCAGCACAGACCAGAAAGGCATTGTGATAAGCGTATCCCCGGTATAGTCAGGGGTTAATGGGAGTCGTCCCCGTCCCCCCAGTATACGGCCAGAACCATGGACCCGGTACTTGTGGTTCGGACTCTCTCCAACCAGCCATAATGTTGTGAGAGTGAAATTATGTCTAAGTCCAGCTTTGGTACATTAGAAGCAACTCTGAAACTTAACCTAAGCGTTTTTCGAAGCTACTTTTTGGCTAACTTCTTATAGGAAGGTCTAGGAGCTCTGAAAATGAACGTGCGCGTCTTTCACTCTTCCCGAGGGACTTAGAAGAATTTTGTGATATTTTTTATTAAATGGTGTATAAGGGTATATATATAAATATATTTTATGCACTGTATATGAGCTGGCGATTTCTAAGTCTGTGGTTCCGAGAGGGGGTAACCAGGCTCACTAATAAAGGTCAAGCCACTTGGCTGCCAGAATGCCCTGCTTCAGCACAGACCAGAAAGGCATTGTGATAAGCGTATCCCCGGTATAGTCAGGGGTTAATGGGAGTCGTCCCCGTCCCCCCAGTATACGGCCAGAACCATGGACCCGGTACTTGTGGTTCGGACTGTCTCCAACCAGCCATAATGTTGTGAGAGTGAAATTATGTCTAAGTCCAGCTTTGGTACATTAGAAGCAACTCTGAAACTTAACCTAAGCGTTTTTCGAAGCTACTTTTTGGCTAACTTCTTATAGGAAGGTCTAGGAGCTCTGAAAATGAACGTGCGCGTCTTTCACTCTTCCCGAGGGACTTAGAAGAATTTTGTGATATTTTTTATTAAAATGGTGTATAAGGGTATATATATAAATATATTTTATGCACTGTATATGAGCTGGCGATTTCTAAGTCTGTGGTTCCGAGAGGGGGTAACCAGGCTCACTAATAAAGGTCAAGCCACTTGGCTGCCAGAATGCCCTGCTTCAGCACAGACCAGAAAGGCATTGTGATAAGCGTATCCCCGGTATAGTCAGGGGTTAATGGGAGTCGTCCCCGTCCCCCCAGTATACGGCCAGAACCATGGACCCGGTACTTGTGGTTCGGACTCTCTCCAACCAGCTATAATGTTGTGAGAGTGAAATTATGTCTAAGTCCAGCTTTGGTACATTAGAAGCAACTCTGAAACTTAACCTAAGCGTTTTTCGAAGCTACTTTTTGGCTAACTTCTTATAGGAAGGTCTAGGAGCTCTGAAAATGAACGTGCGCGTCTTTCACTCTTCCCGAGGGACTTAGAAGAATTTTGTGATATTTTTTATTAAAATGGTGTATAAGGGTATATATATAAATATATTTTATGCACTGTATATGAGCTGGCGATTTCTAAGTCTGTGGTTCCGAGAGGGGGTAACCAGGCTCACTAATAAAGGTCAAGCCACTTGGCTGCCAGAATGCCCTGCTTCAGCACAGACCAGAAAGGCATTGTGATAAGCGTATCCCCGGTATAGTCAGGGGTTAATGGGAGTCGTCCCCGTCCCCCCAGTATACGGCCAGAACCATGGACCCGGTACTTGTGGTTCGGACTCTCTCCAACCAGCCATAATGTTGTGAGAGTGAAATTATGTCTAAGTCCAGCTTTGGTACATTAGAAGCAACTCTGAAACTAAACCTAAGCGTTTTTCGAAGCTACTTTTTGGCTAACTTCTTATAGGAAGGTCTAGGAGCTCTGAAAATGAACGTGCGCGTCTTTCACTCTTCCCGAGGGACTTAGAAGAATTTTGTGATATTTTTTATTAAAATGGTGTATAAGGGTATATATATAAATATATTTTATGCACTGTATATGAGCTGGCGATTTCTAAGTCTGTGGTTCCGAGAGGGGGTAACCAGGCTCACTAATAAAGGTCAAGCCACTTGGCTGCCAGAATGCCCTGCTTCAGCACAGACCAGAAAGGCATTGTGATAAGCGTATCCCCGGTATAGTCAGGGGTTAATGGGAGTCGTCCCCGTCCCCCCAGTATACGGCCAGAACCATGGACCCGGTACTTGTGGTTCGGACTGTCTCCAACCAGCCATAATGTTGTGAGAGTGAAATTATGTCTAAGTCCAGCTTTGGTACATTAGAAGCAACTCTGAAACTTAACCTAAGCGTTTTTCGAAGCTACTTTTTGGCTAACTTCTTATAGGAAGGTCTAGGAGCTCTGAAAATGAACGTGCGCGTCTTTCACCCTTCCCGAGGGACTTAGAAGAATTTTGTGATATTTTTTATTAAATGGTGTATAAGGGTATATATATAAATATATTTTATGCACTGTATATGAGCTGGCGATTTCTAAGTCTGTGGTTCCGAGAGGGGGTAACCAGGCTCACTAATAAAGGTCAAGCCACTTGGCTGCCAGAATGCCCTGCTTCAGCACAGACCAGAAAGGCATTGTGATAAGTGTATCCCCGGTATAGTCAGGGGTTAATGGGAGTCGTCCCCGTCCCCCCAGTATACGGCCAGAACCATGGACCCGGTACTTGTGGTTCGGACTGTCTCCAACCAGCCATAATGTTGTGAGAGTGAAATTATGTCTAAGTCCAGCTTTGGTACATTAGAAGCAACTCTGAAACTTAACCTAAGCGTTTTTCGAAGCTACTTTTTGGCTAACTTCTTATAGGAAGGTCTAGGAGCTCTGAAAATGTACGTGCGCGTCTTTCACTCTTCCCGAGGGACTTAGAAGAATTTTGTGATATTTTTTATTAAAATGGTGTATAAGGGTATATATATAAATATATTTTATGCACTGTATATGAGCTGGCGATTTCTAAGTCTGTGGTTCCGAGAGGGGGTAACCAGGCTCACTAATAAAGGTCAAGCCACTTGGCTGCCAGAATGCCGTGCTTCAGCACAGACCAGAAAGGCATTGTGATAAGCGTATCCCCGGTATAGTCAGGGGTTAATGGGAGTCGTCCCCGCCCCCCCAGTATACGGCCAGAACCATGGACCCGGTACTTGTGGTTCGGACTGTCTCCAACCAGCCATAATGTTGTGAGAGTGAAATTATGTCTTAGTCCAGCTTTGGTACATTAGAAGCAACTCTGAAACTTAACCTAAGCGTTTTTCGAAGCTACTTTTTGGCTAACTTCTTATAGGAAGGTCTAGGAGCTCTGAAAATGAACGTGCGCGTCTTTCACTCTTCCCGAGGGACTTAGAAGAATTTTGTGATATTTTTTATTAAAATGGTGTATAAGGGTATATATATAAATATATTTTATGCACTGTATATGAGCTGGCGATTTCTAAGTCTGTGGTTCCGAGAGGGGGTAACCAGGCTCACTAATAAAGGTCAAGCCACTTGGCTGCCAGAATGCCCTGCTTCAGCACAGACCAGAAAGGCATTGTGATAAGCGTATCCCCGGTATAGTCAGGGGTTAATGGGAGTCGTCCCCGTCCCCCCAGTATACGGCCAGAACCATGGACCCGGTACTTGTGGTTCGGACTGTCTCCAACCAGCCATAATGTTGTGAGAGTGAAATTATGTCTAAGTCCAGCTTTGGTACATTAGAAGCAACTCTGAAACTTAACCTAAGCGTTTTTCGAAGCTACTTTTTGGCTAACTTCTTATAGGAAGGTCTAGGAGCTCTGAAAATGAACGTGCGCGTCTTTCACTCTTCCCGAGGGACTTAGAAGAATTTTGTGATATTTTTTATTAAATGGTGTATAAGGGTATATATATAAATATATTTTATGCACTGTATATGAGCTGGCGATTTCTAAGTCTGTGGTTCCGAGAGGGGGTAACCAGGCTCACTAATAAAGGTCAAGCCACTTGGCTGCCAGAATGCCCTGCTTCAGCACAGACCAGAAAGGCATTGTGATAAGTGTATCCCCGGTATAGTCAGGGGTTAATGGGAGTCGTCCCCGTCCCCCCAGTATACGGCCAGAACCATGGACCCGGTACTTGTGGTTCGGACTGTCTCCAACCAGCCATAATGTTGTGAGAGTGAAATTATGTCTAAGTCCAGCTTTGGTACATTAGAAGCAACTCTGAAACTTAACCTAAGCGTTTTTCGAAGCTACTTTTTGGCTAACTTCTTATAGGAAGGTCTAGGAGCTCTGAAAATGTACGTGCGCGTCTTTCACTCTTCCCGAGGGACTTAGAAGAATTTTGTGATATTTTTTATTAAAATGGTGTATAAGGGTATATATATAAATATATTTTATGCACTGTATATGAGCTGGCGATTTCTAAGTCTGTGGTTCCGAGAGGGGGTAACCAGGCTCACTAATAAAGGTCAAGCCACTTGGCTGCCAGAATGCCGTGCTTCAGCACAGACCAGAAAGGCATTGTGATAAGCGTATCCCCGGTATAGTCAGGGGTTAATGGGAGTCGTCCCCGCCCCCCCAGTATACGGCCAGAACCATGGACCCGGTACTTGTGGTTCGGACTGTCTCCAACCAGCCATAATGTTGTGAGAGTGAAATTATGTCTTAGTCCAGCTTTGGTACATTAGAAGCAACTCTGAAACTTAACCTAAGCGTTTTTCGAAGCTACTTTTTGGCTAACTTCTTATAGGAAGGTCTAGGAGCTCTGAAAATGAACGTGCGCGTCTTTCACTCTTCCCGAGGGACTTAGAAGAATTTTGTGATATTTTTTATTAAATGGTGTATAAGGGTATATATATAAATATATTTTATGCACTGTATATGAGCTGGCGATTTCTAAGTCTGTGGTTCCGAGAGGGGGTAACCAGGCTCACTAATAAAGGTCAAGCCACTTGGCTGCCAGAATGCCGTGCTTCAGCACAGACCAGAAAGGCATTGTGATAAGCGTATCCCCGGTATAGTCAGGGGTTAATGGGAGTCGTCCCCGCCCCCCCAGTATACGGCCAGAACCATGGACCCGGTACTTGTGGTTCGGACTGTCTCCAACCAGCCATAATGTTGTGAGAGTGAAATTATGTCTAAGTCCAGCTTTGGTACATTAGAAGCAACTCTGAAACTTAACCTAAGCGTTTTTCGAAGCTACTTTTTGGCTAACTTCTTATAGGAAGGTCTAGGAGCTCTGAAAATGAACGTGCGCGTCTTTCACTCTTCCCGAGGGACTTAGAAGAATTTTGTGATATTTTTTATTAAAATGGTGTATAAGGGTATATATATAAATATATTTTATGCACTGTATATGAGCTGGCGATTTCTAAGTCTGTGGTTCCGAGAGGGGGTAACCAGGCTCACTAATAAAGGTCAAGCCACTTGGCTGCCAGAATGCCCTGCTTCAGCACAGACCAGAAAGGCATTGTGATAAGCGTATCCCCGGTATAGTCAGGGGTTAATGGGAGTCGTCCCCGTCCCCCCAGTATACGGCCAGAACCATGGACCCGGTACTTGTGGTTCGGACTCTCTCCAACCAGCTATAATGTTGTGAGAGTGAAATTATGTCTAAGTCCAGCTTTGGTACATTAGAAGCAACTCTGAAACTTAACCTAAGCGTTTTTCGAAGCTACTTTTTGGCTAACTTCTTATAGGAAGGTCTAGGAGCTCTGAAAATGAACGTGCGCGTCTTTCACTCTTCCCGAGGGACTTAGAAGAATTTTGTGATATTTTTTATTAAAATGGTGTATAAGGGTATATATATAAATATATTTTATGCACTGTATATGAGCTGGCGATTTCTAAGTCTGTGGTTCCGAGAGGGGGTAACCAGGCTCACTAATAAAGGTCAAGCCACTTGGCTGCCAGAATGCCCTGCTTCAGCACAGACCAGAAAGGCATTGTGATAAGCGTATCCCCGGTATAGTCAGGGGTTAATGGGAGTCGTCCCCGTCCCCCCAGTATACGGCCAGAACCATGGACCCGGTACTTGTGGTTCGGACTCTCTCCAACCAGCCATAATGTTGTGAGAGTGAAATTATGTCTAAGTCCAGCTTTGGTACATTAGAAGCAACTCTGAAACTAAACCTAAGCGTTTTTCGAAGCTACTTTTTGGCTAACTTCTTATAGGAAGGTCTAGGAGCTCTGAAAATGAACGTGCGCGTCTTTCACTCTTCCCGAGGGACTTAGAAGAATTTTGTGATATTTTTTATTAAAATGGTGTATAAGGGTATATATATAAATATATTTTATGCACTGTATATGAGCTGGCGATTTCTAAGTCTGTGGTTCCGAGAGGGGGTAACCAGGCTCACTAATAAAGGTCAAGCCACTTGGCTGCCAGAATGCCCTGCTTCAGCACAGACCAGAAAGGCATTGTGATAAGCGTATCCCCGGTATAGTCAGGGGTTAATGGGAGTCGTCCCCGTCCCCCCAGTATACGGCCAGAACCATGGACCCGGTACTTGTGGTTCGGACTGTCTCCAACCAGCCATAATGTTGTGAGAGTGAAATTATGTCTAAGTCCAGCTTTGGTACATTAGAAGCAACTCTGAAACTTAACCTAAGCGTTTTTCGAAGCTACTTTTTGGCTAACTTCTTATAGGAAGGTCTAGGAGCTCTGAAAATGAACGTGCGCGTCTTTCACCCTTCCCGAGGGACTTAGAAGAATTTTGTGATATTTTTTATTAAATGGTGTATAAGGGTATATATATAAATATATTTTATGCACTGTATATGAGCTGGCGATTTCTAAGTCTGTGGTTCCGAGAGGGGGTAACCAGGCTCACTAATAAAGGTCAAGCCACTTGGCTGCCAGAATGCCCTGCTTCAGCACAGACCAGAAAGGCATTGTGATAAGTGTATCCCCGGTATAGTCAGGGGTTAATGGGAGTCGTCCCCGTCCCCCCAGTATACGGCCAGAACCATGGACCCGGTACTTGTGGTTCGGACTGTCTCCAACCAGCCATAATGTTGTGAGAGTGAAATTATGTCTAAGTCCAGCTTTGGTACATTAGAAGCAACTCTGAAACTTAACCTAAGCGTTTTTCGAAGCTACTTTTTGGCTAACTTCTTATAGGAAGGTCTAGGAGCTCTGAAAATGTACGTGCGCGTCTTTCACTCTTCCCGAGGGACTTAGAAGAATTTTGTGATATTTTTTATTAAAATGGTGTATAAGGGTATATATATAAATATATTTTATGCACTGTATATGAGCTGGCGATTTCTAAGTCTGTGGTTCCGAGAGGGGGTAACCAGGCTCACTAATAAAGGTCAAGCCACTTGGCTGCCAGAATGCCGTGCTTCAGCACAGACCAGAAAGGCATTGTGATAAGCGTATCCCCGGTATAGTCAGGGGTTAATGGGAGTCGTCCCCGCCCCCCCAGTATACGGCCAGAACCATGGACCCGGTACTTGTGGTTCGGACTGTCTCCAACCAGCCATAATGTTGTGAGAGTGAAATTATGTCTTAGTCCAGCTTTGGTACATTAGAAGCAACTCTGAAACTTAACCTAAGCGTTTTTCGAAGCTACTTTTTGGCTAACTTCTTATAGGAAGGTCTAGGAGCTCTGAAAATGAACGTGCGCGTCTTTCACTCTTCCCGAGGGACTTAGAAGAATTTTGTGATATTTTTTATTAAAATGGTGTATAAGGGTATATATATAAATATATTTTATGCACTGTATATGAGCTGGCGATTTCTAAGTCTGTGGTTCCGAGAGGGGGTAACCAGGCTCACTAATAAAGGTCAAGCCACTTGGCTGCCAGAATGCCCTGCTTCAGCACAGACCAGAAAGGCATTGTGATAAGCGTATCCCCGGTATAGTCAGGGGTTAATGGGAGTCGTCCCCGTCCCCCCAGTATACGGCCAGAACCATGGACCCGGTACTTGTGGTTCGGACTGTCTCCAACCAGCCATAATGTTGTGAGAGTGAAATTATGTCTAAGTCCAGCTTTGGTACATTAGAAGCAACTCTGAAACTTAACCTAAGCGTTTTTCGAAGCTACTTTTTGGCTAACTTCTTATAGGAAGGTCTAGGAGCTCTGAAAATGAACGTGCGCGTCTTTCACTCTTCCCGAGGGACTTAGAAGAATTTTGTGATATTTTTTATTAAATGGTGTATAAGGGTATATATATAAATATATTTTATGCACTGTATATGAGCTGGCGATTTCTAAGTCTGTGGTTCCGAGAGGGGGTAACCAGGCTCACTAATAAAGGTCAAGCCACTTGGCTGCCAGAATGCCCTGCTTCAGCACAGACCAGAAAGGCATTGTGATAAGTGTATCCCCGGTATAGTCAGGGGTTAATGGGAGTCGTCCCCGTCCCCCCAGTATACGGCCAGAACCATGGACCCGGTACTTGTGGTTCGGACTGTCTCCAACCAGCCATAATGTTGTGAGAGTGAAATTATGTCTAAGTCCAGCTTTGGTACATTAGAAGCAACTCTGAAACTTAACCTAAGCGTTTTTCGAAGCTACTTTTTGGCTAACTTCTTATAGGAAGGTCTAGGAGCTCTGAAAATGTACGTGCGCGTCTTTCACTCTTCCCGAGGGACTTAGAAGAATTTTGTGATATTTTTTATTAAAATGGTGTATAAGGGTATATATATAAATATATTTTATGCACTGTATATGAGCTGGCGATTTCTAAGTCTGTGGTTCCGAGAGGGGGTAACCAGGCTCACTAATAAAGGTCAAGCCACTTGGCTGCCAGAATGCCGTGCTTCAGCACAGACCAGAAAGGCATTGTGATAAGCGTATCCCCGGTATAGTCAGGGGTTAATGGGAGTCGTCCCCGCCCCCCCAGTATACGGCCAGAACCATGGACCCGGTACTTGTGGTTCGGACTGTCTCCAACCAGCCATAATGTTGTGAGAGTGAAATTATGTCTTAGTCCAGCTTTGGTACATTAGAAGCAACTCTGAAACTTAACCTAAGCGTTTTTCGAAGCTACTTTTTGGCTAACTTCTTATAGGAAGGTCTAGGAGCTCTGAAAATGAACGTGCGCGTCTTTCACTCTTCCCGAGGGACTTAGAAGAATTTTGTGATATTTTTTATTAAATGGTGTATAAGGGTATATATATAAATATATTTTATGCACTGTATATGAGCTGGCGATTTCTAAGTCTGTGGTTCCGAGAGGGGGTAACCAGGCTCACTAATAAAGGTCAAGCCACTTGGCTGCCAGAATGCCGTGCTTCAGCACAGACCAGAAAGGCATTGTGATAAGCGTATCCCCGGTATAGTCAGGGGTTAATGGGAGTCGTCCCCGCCCCCCCAGTATACGGCCAGAACCATGGACCCGGTACTTGTGGTTCGGACTGTCTCCAACCAGCCATAATGTTGTGAGAGTGAAATTATGTCTAAGTCCAGCTTTGGTACATTAGAAGCAACTCTGAAACTTAACCTAAGCGTTTTTCGAAGCTACTTTTTGGCTAACTTCTTATAGGAAGGTCTAGGAGCTCTGAAAATGAACGTGCGCGTCTTTCACTCTTCCCGAGGGACTTAGAAGAATTTTGTGATATTTTTTATTAAAATGGTGTATAAGGGTATATATATAAATATATTTTATGCACTGTATATGAGCTGGCGATTTCTAAGTCTGTGGTTCCGAGAGGGGGTAACCAGGCTCACTAATAAAGGTCAAGCCACTTGGCTGCCAGAATGCCCTGCTTCAGCACAGACCAGAAAGGCATTGTGATAAGCGTATCCCCGGTATAGTCAGGGGTTAATGGGAGTCGTCCCCGTCCCCCCAGTATACGCCCAGAACCATGGACCCGGTACTTGTGATTCGGACTGTCTCCAACCAGCCATAATGTTGTGAGAGTGAAATTATGTCTAAGTCCAGCTTTGGTACATTAGAAGCAACTCTGAAACTTAACCCAAGCGTTTTTCGAAGCTACTTTTTGGCTAACTTCTTATAGGAAGGTCTAGGAGCTCTGAAAATGAACGTGCGCGTCTTTCACTCTTCCCGAGGGACTTAGAAGAATTTTGTGATATTTTTTATTAAATGGTGTATAAGGGTATATATATAAATATATTTTATGCACTGTATATGAGCTGGCGATTTCTAAGTCTGTGGTTCCGAGAGGGGGTAACCAGGCTCACTAATAAAGGTCAAGCCACTTGGCTGCCAGAATGCCGTGCTTCAGCACAGACCAGAAAGGCATTGTGATAAGCGTATCCCCGGTATAGTCAGGGGTTAATGGGAGTCGTCCCCGTCCCCCCAGTATACGGCCAGAACCATGGATCCGGTACTTGTGGTTCGGACTGTCTCCAACCAGCCATAATGTTGTGAGAGTGAAATTATGTCTAAGTCCAGCTTTGGTACATTAGAAGCAACTCTGAAACTTAACCTAAGCGTTTTTCGAAGCTACTTTTTGGCTAACTTCTTATAGGAAGGTCTAGGAGCTCTGAAAATGAACGTGCGCGTCTTTCACTCTTCCCGAGGGACTTAGAAGAAATTTGTGATATTTTTTATTAAAATGGTGTATAAGGGTATATATATAAATATATTTTATGCACTGTATATGAGCTGGCGATTTCTAAGTCTGTGGTTCCGAGAGGGGGTGACCAGGCTCACTAATAAAGGTCAAGCCACTTGGCTGCCAGAATGCCCTGCTTCAGCACAGACCAGAAAGGCATTGTGATAAGCGTATCCCCGGTATAGTCAGGGGTTAATGGGAGTCGTCCCCGTCCCCCCAGTATACGGCCAGAACCATGGACCCGGTACTTGTGGTTCGGACTCTCTCCAACCAGCCATAATGTTGTGAGAGTGAAATTATGTCTAAGTCCAGCTTTGGTACATTAGAAGCAACTCTGAAACTTAACCTAAGCGTTTTTCGAAGCTACTTTTTGGCTAATTTCTTATAGGAAGGTCTAGGAGCTCTGAAAATGAACGTGCGCGTCTTTCACTCTTCCCGAGGGACTTAGAAGAATTTTGTGATATTTTTTATTAAATGGTGTATAAGGGTATATATATAAATATATTTTATGCACTGTATATGAGCTGGCGATTTCTAAGTCTGTGGTTCCGAGAGGGGGTAACCAGGCTCACTAATAAAGGTCAAGCCACTTGGCTGCCAGAATGCCGTGCTTCAGCACAGACCAGAAAGGCATTGTGATAAGCGTATCCCCGGTATAGTCAGGGGTTAATGGGAGTCGTCCCCGCCCCCCCAGTATACGGCCAGAACCATGGACCCGGTACTTGTGGTTCGGACTGTCTCCAACCAGCCATAATGTTGTGAGAGTGAAATTATGTCTAAGTCCAGCTTTGGTACATTAGAAGCAACTCTGAAACTTAACCTAAGCGTTTTTCGAAGCTACTTTTTGGCTAACTTCTTATAGGAAGGTCTAGGAGCTCTGAAAATGAACGTGCGCGTCTTTCACTCTTCCCGAGGGACTTAGAAGAATTTTGTGATATTTTTTATTAAAATGGTGTATAAGGGTATATATATAAATATATTTTATGCACTGTATATGAGCTGGCGATTTCTAAGTCTGTGGTTCCGAGAGGGGGTAACCAGGCTCACTAATAAAGGTCAAGCCACTTGGCTGCCAGAATGCCCTGCTTCAGCACAGACCAGAAAGGCATTGTGATAAGCGTATCCCCGGTATAGTCAGGGGTTAATGGGAGTCGTCCCCGTCCCCCCAGTATACGCCCAGAACCATGGACCCGGTACTTGTGATTCGGACTGTCTCCAACCAGCCATAATGTTGTGAGAGTGAAATTATGTCTAAGTCCAGCTTTGGTACATTAGAAGCAACTCTGAAACTTAACCCAAGCGTTTTTCGAAGCTACTTTTTGGCTAACTTCTTATAGGAAGGTCTAGGAGCTCTGAAAATGAACGTGCGCGTCTTTCACTCTTCCCGAGGGACTTAGAAGAATTTTGTGATATTTTTTATTAAATGGTGTATAAGGGTATATATATAAATATATTTTATGCACTGTATATGAGCTGGCGATTTCTAAGTCTGTGGTTCCGAGAGGGGGTAACCAGGCTCACTAATAAAGGTCAAGCCACTTGGCTGCCAGAATGCCGTGCTTCAGCACAGACCAGAAAGGCATTGTGATAAGCGTATCCCCGGTATAGTCAGGGGTTAATGGGAGTCGTCCCCGTCCCCCCAGTATACGGCCAGAACCATGGATCCGGTACTTGTGGTTCGGACTGTCTCCAACCAGCCATAATGTTGTGAGAGTGAAATTATGTCTAAGTCCAGCTTTGGTACATTAGAAGCAACTCTGAAACTTAACCTAAGCGTTTTTCGAAGCTACTTTTTGGCTAACTTCTTATAGGAAGGTCTAGGAGCTCTGAAAATGAACGTGCGCGTCTTTCACTCTTCCCGAGGGACTTAGAAGAAATTTGTGATATTTTTTATTAAAATGGTGTATAAGGGTATATATATAAATATATTTTATGCACTGTATATGAGCTGGCGATTTCTAAGTCTGTGGTTCCGAGAGGGGGTGACCAGGCTCACTAATAAAGGTCAAGCCACTTGGCTGCCAGAATGCCCTGCTTCAGCACAGACCAGAAAGGCATTGTGATAAGCGTATCCCCGGTATAGTCAGGGGTTAATGGGAGTCGTCCCCGTCCCCCCAGTATACGGCCAGAACCATGGACCCGGTACTTGTGGTTCGGACTCTCTCCAACCAGCCATAATGTTGTGAGAGTGAAATTATGTCTAAGTCCAGCTTTGGTACATTAGAAGCAACTCTGAAACTTAACCTAAGCGTTTTTCGAAGCTACTTTTTGGCTAATTTCTTATAGGAAGGTCTAGGAGCTCTGAAAATGAACGTGCGCGTCTTTCACTCTTCCCGAGGGACTTAGAAGAATTTTGTGATATTTTTTATTAAATGGTGTATAAGGGTATATATATAAATATATTTTATGCACTGTATATGAGCTGGCGATTTCTAAGTCTGTGGTTCCGAGAGGGGGTAACCAGGCTCACTAATAAAGGTCAAGCCACTTGGCTGCCAGAATGCCCTGCTTCAGCACAGACCAGAAAGGCATTGTGATAAGCGTATCCCCGGTATAGTCAGGGGTTAATGGGAGTCGTCCCCGTCCCCCCAGTATACGGCCAGAACCATGGACCCGGTACTTGTGGTTCGGACTCTCTCCAACCAGCCATAATGTTGTGAGAGTGAAATTATGTCTAAGTCCAGCTTTGGTACATTAGAAGCAACTCTGAAACTTAACCTAAGCGTTTTTCGAAGCTACTTTTTGGCTAACTTCTTATAGGAAGGTCTAGGAGCTCTGAAAATGAACGTGCGCGTCTTTCTCTCTTCCCGAGGGACTTAGAAGAATTTTGTGATATTTTTTATTAAAATGGTGTATAAGGGTATATATATAAATATATTTTATGCACTGTATATGAGCTGGCGATTTCTAAGTCTGTGGTTCCGAGAGGGGGTAACCAGGCTCACTAATAAAGGTCAAGCCACTTGGCTGCCAGAATGCCCTGCTTCAGCACAGACCAGAAAGGCATTGTGATAAGCGTATCCCCGGTATAGTCAGGGGTTAATGGGAGTCGTCCCCGTCCCCCCAGTATACGGCCAGAACCATGGACCCGGTACTTGTGGTTCGGACTCTCTCCAACCAGCCATAATGTTGTGAGAGTGAAATTATGTCTAAGTCCAGCTTTGGTACATTAGAAGCAACTCTGAAACTTAACCTAAGCGTTTTTCGAAGCTACTTTTTGGCTAACTTCTTATAGGAAGGTCTAGGAGCACTGAAAATGAACGTGCGCGTCTTTCACTCTTCCCGAGGGACTTAGAAGAAATTTGTGATATTTTTTATTAAAATGGTGTATAAGGGTATATATATAAATATATTTTATGCACTGTATATGAGCTGGCGATTTCTAAGTCTGTGGTTCCGAGAGGGGTAACCAGGCTCACTAATAAAGGTCAAGCCACTTGGCTGCCAGAATGCCCTGCTTCAGCACAGACCAGAAAGGCATTGTGATAAGCGTATCCCCGGTATAGTCAGGGGTTAATGGGAGTCGTCCCCGTCCCCCCAGTATACGGCCAGAACCATGGACCCGGTACTTGTGGTTCGGACTCTCTCCAACCAGCCATAATGTTGTGAGAGTGAAATTATGTCTAAGTCCAGCTTTGGTACATTAGAAGCAACTCTGAAACTTAACCTAAGCGTTTTTCGAAGCTACTTTTTGGCTAACTTCTTATAGGAAGTTCTAGGAGCTCTGAAAATGAACGTGCGCGTCTTTCACTCTTCCCGAGGGACTTAGAAGAATTTTGTGATATTTTTTATTAAATGGTGTATAAGGGTATATATATATAAATATATTTTATGCACTGTATATGAGCTGGCGATTTCTAAGTCTGTGGTTCCGAGAGGGGGTAACCAGGCTCACTAATAAAGGTCAAGCCACTTGGCTGCCAGAATGCCGTGCTTCAGCACAGACCAGAAAGGCATTGTGATAAGCGTATCCCCGGTATAGTCAGGGGTTAATGGGAGTCGTCCCCGTCCCCCCAGTATACGGCCAGAACCATGGACCCGGTACTTGTGGTTCGGACTGTCTCCAACCAGCCATAATGTTGTGAGAGTGAAATTATGTCTAAGTCCAGCTTTGGTACATTAGAAGCAACTCTGAAACTTAACCTAAGCGTTTTTCGAAACTACTTTTTGGCTAACTTCTTATAGGAAGGTCTAGGAGATCTGAAAATGAACGTGCGCGTCTTTCACTCTTCCCGAGGGACTTAGAAGAATTTTGTGATATTTTTTATTAAAATGGTGTATAAGGGTATATATATAAATATTTTTTATGCACTGTATATGAGCTGGCGATTTCTAAGTCTGTGGTTCCGAGAGGGGGTAACCAGGCTCACTAATAAAGGTCAAGCCACTTGGCTGCCAGAATGCCCTGCTTCAGCACAGACCAGAAAGGCATTGTGATAAGCGTATCACCGGTATAGTCAGGGGTTAATGGGAGTCGTTCCCGTCCCCCCAGTATACGGCCAGAACCATGGACCCGGTACTTGTGGTTCGGACTCTCTCCAACCAGCCATAATGTTGTGAGAGTGAAATTATGTCTAAGTCCAGCTTTGGTACATTAGAAGCAACTCTGAAACTTAACCTAAGCGTTTTTCGAAGCTACTTTTTGGCTAACTTCTTATAGGAAGGTCTAGGAGCTCTGAAAATGAACGTGCGCGTCTTCCACTCTTCCCGAGGGACTTAGAAGAAATTTGTGATATTTTTTATTAAAATGGTGTATAAGGGTATATATATATAAATATATTTTATGCACTGTATATGAGCTGGCGATTTCTAAGTCTGTGGTTCCGAGAGGGGGTAACCAGGCTCACTAATAAAGGTCAAGCCACTTGGCTGCCAGAATGCCCTGCTTCAGCACAGACCAGAAAGGCATTGTGATAAGCGTATCCCCGGTATAGTCAGGGGTTAATGGGAGTCGTCCCCGTCCCCCCAGTATACGGCCAGAACCATGGACCCGGTACTTGTGGTTCGGACTGTCTCCAACCAGCCATAATGTTGTGAGAGTGAAATTATGTCTAAGTCCAGCTTTGGTACATTAGAAGCAACTCTGAAACTTAACCTAAGCGTTTTTCGAAGCTACTTTTTGGCTAACTTCTTATAGGAAGGTCTAGGAGCTCTGAAAATGAACGTGCGCGTCTTTCACTCTTCCCGAGGGACTTAGAAGAATTTTGTGATATTTTTTATTAAATGGTGTATAAGGGTATATATATAAATATATTTTATGCACTGTATATGAGCTGGCGATTTCTAAGTCTGTGGTTCCGAGAGGGGGTGACCAGGCTCACTAATAAAGGTCAAGCCACTTGGCTGCCAGAATGCCCTGCTTCAGCACAGACCAGAAAGGCATTGTGATAAGCGTATCCCCGGTATAGTCAGGGGTTAATGGGAGTCGTCCCCGTCCCCCCAGTATACGGCCAGAACCATGGACCCGGTACTTGTGGTTCGGACTCTCTCCAACCAGCCATAATGTTGTGAGAGTGAAATTATGTCTAAGTCCAGCTTTGGTACATTAGAAGCAACTCTGAAACTTAACCTAAGCGTTTTTCGAAGCTACTTTTTGGCTAACTTCTTATAGGAAGGTCTAGGAGCTCTGAAAATGAACGTGCGCGTCTTTCTCTCTTCCCGAGGGACTTAGAAGAATTTTGTGATATTTTTTATTAAAATGGTGTATAAGGGTATATATATAAATATATTTTATGCACTGTATATGAGCTGGCGATTTCTAAGTCTGTGGTTCCGAGAGGGGGTAACCAGGCTCACTAATAAAGGTCAAGCCACTTGGCTGCCAGAATGCCCTGCTTCAGCACAGACCAGAAAGGCATTGTGATAAGCGTATCCCCGGTATAGTCAGGGGTTAATGGGAGTCGTCCCCGTCCCCCCAGTATACGGCCAGAACCATGGACCCGGTACTTGTGGTTCGGACTGTCTCCAACCAGCCATAATGTTGTGAGAGTGAAATTATGTCTAAGTCCAGCTTTGGTACATTAGAAGCAACTCTGAAACTTAACCTAAGCGTTTTTCGAAGCTACTTTTTGGCTAACTTCTTATAGGAAGGTCTAGGAGCTCTGAAAATGAACGTGCGCGTCTTTCACTCTTCCCGAGGGACTTAGAAGAATTTTGTGATATTTTTTATTAAATGGTGTATAAGGGTATATATATAAATATATTTTATGCACTGTATATGAGCTGGCGATTTCTAAGTCTGTGGTTCCGAGAGGGGGTGACCAGGCTCACTAATAAAGGTCAAGCCACTTGGCTGCCAGAATGCCCTGCTTCAGCACAGACCAGAAAGGCATTGTGATAAGCGTATCCCCGGTATAGTCAGGGGTTAATGGGAGTCGTCCCCGTCCCCCCAGTATACGGCCAGAACCATGGACCCGGTACTTGTGGTTCGGACTCTCTCCAACCAGCCATAATGTTGTGAGAGTGAAATTATGTCTAAGTCCAGCTTTGGTACATTAGAAGCAACTCTGAAACTTAACCTAAGCGTTTTTCGAAGCTACTTTTTGGCTAACTTCTTATAGGAAGGTCTAGGAGCTCTGAAAATGAACGTGCGCGTCTTTCTCTCTTCCCGAGGGACTTAGAAGAATTTTGTGATATTTTTTATTAAAATGATGTATAAGGGTATATATATAAATATATTTTATGCACTGTATATGAGCTGGCGATTTCTAAGTCTGTGGTTCCGAGAGGGGGTAACCAGGCTCACTAATAAAGGTCAAGCCACTTGGCTGCCAGAATGCCCTGCTTCAGCACAGACCAGAAAGGCATTGTGATAAGCGTATCCCCGGTATAGTCAGGGGTTAATGGGAGTCGTCCCCGTCCCCCCAGTATACGGCCAGAACCATGGACCCGGTACTTGTGGTTCGGACTGTCTCCAACCAGCCATAATGTTGTGAGAGTGAAATTATGTCTAAGTCCAGCTTTGGTACATTAGAAGCAACTCTGAAACTTAACCTAAGCGTTTTTCGAAGCTACTTTTTGGCTAACTTCTTATAGGAAGGTCTAGGAGCTCTGAAAATGAACGTGCGCGTCTTTCACTCTTCCCGAGGGACTTAGAAGAATTTTGTGATATTTTTTATTAAATGGTGTATAAGGGTATATATATAAATATATTTTATGCACTGTATATGAGCTGGCGATTTCTAAGTCTGTGGTTCCGAGAGGGGGTGACCAGGCTCACTAATAAAGGTCAAGCCACTTGGCTGCCAGAATGCCCTGCTTCAGCACAGACCAGAAAGGCATTGTGATAAGCGTATCCCCGGTATAGTCAGGGGTTAATGGGAGTCGTCCCCGTCCCCCCAGTATACGGCCAGAACCATGGACCCGGTACTTGTGGTTCGGACTCTCTCCAACCAGCCATAATGTTGTGAGAGTGAAATTATGTCTAAGTCCAGCTTTGGTACATTAGAAGCAACTCTGAAACTTAACCTAAGCGTTTTTCGAAGCTACTTTTTGGCTAACTTCTTATAGGAAGTTCTAGGAGCTCTGAAAATGAACGTGCGCGTCTTTCACTCTTCCCGAGGGACTTAGAAGAATTTTGTGATATTTTTTATTAAATGGTGTATAAGGGTATATATATATAAATATATTTTATGCACTGTATATGAGCTGGCGATTTCTAAGTCTGTGGTTCCGAGAGGGGGTAACCAGGCTCACTAATAAAGGTCAAGCCACTTGGCTGCCAGAATGCCGTGCTTCAGCACAGACCAGAAAGGCATTGTGATAAGCGTATCCCCGGTATAGTCAGGGGTTAATGGGAGTCGTCCCCGTCCCCCCAGTATACGGCCAGAACCATGGACCCGGTACTTGTGGTTCGGACTGTCTCCAACCAGCCATAATGTTGTGAGAGTGAAATTATGTCTAAGTCCAGCTTTGGTACATTAGAAGCAACTCTGAAACTTAACCTAAGCGTTTTTCGAAGCTACTTTTTGGCTAACTTCTTATAGGAAGGTCTAGGAGCACTGAAAATGAACGTGCGCGTCTTTCACTCTTGCCGAGGGACTTAGAAGAATTTTGTGATATTTTTTATTAAAATGGTGTATAAGGGTATATATATAAATATATTTTATGCACTGTATATGAGCTGGCGATTTCTAAGTCTGTGGTTCCGAGAGGGGGTAACCAGGCTCACTAATAAAGGTCAAGCCACTTGGCTGCCAGAATGCCGTGCTTCAGCACAGACCAGAAAGGCATTGTGATAAGCATATCCCCGGTATAGTCAGGGGTTAATGGGAGTCGTTGTGACCATAATGGGAATATACATAGCGCTTCCTTCACAGGAAATAATACATGTGACATAACGGGAATGTAGTAAGTATGTGGGTTTGGCTGGGATTATCCTACATCCTGCAGGGATATAATAACTGGGAAAACGCTATATTTGATACCGCCACGTTGTGGGATGAGCGAGTAAACATTGCATGTCATTTCCCAGAATCCCTTGCTGCAGTGGGAGCACTGTATGCTACTGTACTGTAGGTGATAATGGTTGAAATATATATATATATATATAGATATATAGATATATATCTATATATATATATATATATATATATATATATATATATACATACACATCAACCAGTACAATAATTTAAAAGGGGGGAATTAAAATGGTTGAAGTGGATAATGACAAGTATATACCGATCCAAAAAAACAACTCCTGAGCATGTATGTACTGCTTACATGGATGTACTATTAGCATGTACAGTGTTGTTTGTTACTGCAGTTACCAATTTATTTCCATTTTAAATATTTAATTTCTCTGAAATGGTGCAAGCAAATTGTATGAAAAGTTGCAAACGAATACATGAATGTTTTGTATCCAGAGTCAGGGGGATGAGATGAGATGGGGTCATGTTCATACAGTATTTGAACTGTACATTACTAAAAGAAGGCTTTTTTTCTATGCAGATACAGTATAGTGTTTCAAACACATGCTATATACACGTACACACACATACACATACACACACACACACACACACGAGGTAATGTAAAGATGTGGGTGAACAGAGCGAAAAAGATTGTACTAGAAACGCTTATTAACATCAAAGGAATGGGCCTAAAGCAAAAGTTTGAACAGCAGCAGCAGCTGCAGTACACCTGATATCTATGGATGGGACAGATACCCCCTGCAGACGCACGCACGCACGCACACACACACACAGGGAGGGGTGCTGTTTCATGCTCTATCTCCCTCCCTCCCACTGTCTCAGGTGCAGAAAGTTTTCAAGGGAGAGAGGAAAGGAAGAGGAAAATGGAAGCTGAGGAGAGCTGGTCCTGTCCCTCTTGTTGGTAAAGAGGGGGCATCCAGAAAGAGGTAAGGAGATAGTTTTATTTTAATTCAAGAAGGAGTGCCTGGTGGCGAAGCTGGTGTGCTCTGTCACACTACAGACCCCTCCCTGTGTGCGTGCGTGCGTGCGTGCGTGCGTCTGCAGGGGGTATCTGTCCCATCCATAGATATCAGGGGTACTGCAGCTGCTGCTGTTCAAACTTTTGCTTTAGGCCCATTCCTTTGATGTTAATAAGCGTTTCTAGTACAATCTTTTTCGCTCTGTTCACCCACATCTTTACATTACCTCGTGTGTGTGTGTGTGTATGTGTATGTGTGTGTATGTGTGTGTACGTGTGTATAGCATGTGTTTGAAACACTATACTGTATCTGCATAGAAAAAAAGCCTTCTTTTAGTAATGTACAGTTCAAATACTGTATGAACATGACCCCATCTCATCTCATCCCCCTGACTCTGGATACAAAACATTCATGTATTCGTTTGCAACTTTTCATACAATTTGCTTGCACCATTTCAGAGAAATTAAATATTTAAAATGGAAATAAATTGGTAACTGCAGTAACAAACAACACTGTACATGCTAATAGTACATCCATGTAAGCAGTACATACATGCTCAGGAGTTGTTTTTTTGGATCGGTATATACTTGTCATTATCCACTTCAACCATTTTAATTCCCCCCTTTTAAATTATTGTACTGGTTGATGTGTATGTATATATATATATATATCTATATATATATAGATATATATATATATATATAGATATATATATATATATATATATATATATATATATATTTCTACCATTATCACCTACAGTACAGTAGCATACAGTGCTCCCACTGCAGCAAGGGATTCTGGGAAATGACATGCAATGTTTACTCGCTCATCCCACAACGTGGCGGTATCAAATATAGCGTTTTCCCAGTTATTATATCCCTGCAGGATGTAGGATAATCCCAGCCAAACCCACATACTTACTACATTCCCGTTATGTCACATGTATTATTTCCTGTGAAGGAAGCGCTATGTATATTCCCATTATGGTCACAAATTGGACGATACTGTATTTCCATTATGTCTCCTATTATTTTCCCATGATATCTCATAGAATACTGTCATCCAAAACCACATCATTATTGAATGATTGAAAATGATGCCTCCGTTTTATGTCAAGATTGTCTTGACACTTAGACCCCCAAGATTTCAATAGCGCCTCACTTAAAAGATGACATTATTTTTGATTCAAATGAACTTTTATGGTGCAGAAGCCGCATGGTGCCTGTGCCTACAGTGTATGTATTTGTCAGTGTGTCTCTATCTGCATTTCTGTCTCTTGCTGGCCGCCAGCCTGTGTGATGATGTCAGCCTGTCTGTGATGTAAGAGAGACATTGTGATATCATCACATACTGTAGGCAGGATGGCAGGTGTAAAGCTTCTAAAAGAGAGAGGGAGGGAGAGAGGGAGAGGAGAGAGAGGGAGAAAGAGGGAGAGAGAGAGCAAGCAGCTCCTCCCTCCCATGCAAATGACTGGAGGCAGAGGAGTAGAGGGACAGAAGCCTGTGCTGCTTGTAATGGGACAGGATTTGGGGTGCTGTTTCATGCTCTATCTCCCTCCCTCCCACTGTCTCAGGTGCAGAAAGTTTTCAAGGGAGAGAGGAAAGGAAGAGGAAAATGGAAGCTGAGGAGAGCTGGTCCTGTCCCTCTTGTTGGTAAAGAGGGGGCATCCAGAAAGAGGTAAGGAGATAGTTTTATTTTAATTCAAGAAGGAGTGCCTGGTGGCGAAGCTGGTGTGCTCTGTCACACTACAGACCCCTCCCTGTGTGCGTGCGTGCGTGCGTGCGTGCGTCTGCAGGGGGTATCTGTCCCATCCATAGATATCAGGGGTACTGCAGCTGCTGCTGTTCAAACTTTTGCTTTAGGCCCATTCCTTTGATGTTAATAAGCGTTTCTAGTACAATCTTTTTCGCTCTGTTCACCCACATCTTTACATTACCTCGTGTGTGTGTGTGTGTGTGTGTGTATGTGTATGTGTGTGTATGTGTGTGTACGTGTGTATAGCATGTGTTTGAAACACTATACTGTATCTGCATAGAAAAAAAGCCTTCTTTTAGTAATGTACAGTTCAAATACTGTATGAACATGACCCCATCTCATCTCATCCCCCTGACTCTGGATACAAAACATTCATGTATTCGTTTGCAACTTTTCATACAATTTGCTTGCACCATTTCAGAGAAATTAAATATTTAAAATGGAAATAAATTGGTAACTGCAGTAACAAACAACACTGTACATGCTAATAGTACATCCATGTAAGCAGTACATACATGCTCAGGAGTTGTTTTTTTGGATCGGTATATACTTGTCATTATCCACTTCAACCATTTTAATTCCCCCCTTTTAAATTATTGTACTGGTTGATGTGTATGTATATATATATATATCTATATATATATAGATATATATATATATTGTGACAAACGGCTTACTCCGGGGCTCCGCCGTCTGTCCGGGACTGTTAGAACACGGTCTTTTAGGGTAGGTTAAATGATGAGACGTCACGTACTGTTCCTTTAAACAGGCTATGCCTGGTTTATTCAGTCCCAGGCACTGAGACTGCCACAGTTTAAACAGAAAACAAAGCCAAACAAAAAGCTGCTCGTCTGAGCGATAACTTAAACTTAGATGTCCCTGACTCAGAGTTGGAAGTGGCTTATCCACTTCCACCAACAAAATAAGTACCTTTGCAGTCTTTAGACAAACTAACAGAATGAATGAAGCGATTTGGGAAAGAGGCTTTCTCACCCCTCTGCAGTTCAGCAGCCTTCCAGGCTCTTGGGCGGGGCCCAGAGGAAACAGGAAACAGGTCTTATATACCTGAACTCTAATCAGCATGACAGGTGACAGAAAACAGGCAGCAGACAAACTGTGGAATGGAGTGCCTGTACCACGAGGCTGCCCTGTTCAGCTTAGACAGGCCAGAAACTGTTCAGTATCCTGGGAGCCCTGTATATGGAGTTTATTACCAACCCCTGGTTTCTGTCACATATCCTCCCCCCCAGCTCAGACCTCGAGGGGTGAGCGACCATGGATATTAGGGAGTGCATCCTTGACAACCCGTCGGCATTGCCATGTTTGTGCCCCGACCTGTGTTCCACAGAAAATTTAAAGGGCTGTAGGCTTAGGAACCACCTGGTCACCCTAGCGTTCTTCTCCCTATTTTGACACATCCAGGTAAGGGGTGCATGATCTGTGACCAATCGGAACTTTCTCCCCAACAGATAATACTTGAGTGTCTCTACAGCCCACTTTATTGCGAGACACTCTTTCTCGACTATGGAGTAATTTTTCTCCTGGGGATTTAGTTTCCTACTTAAATAAAGGATGGGGTGCTCCTCCCCTTGAGACTCCTGGGAGAGTACCGCCCCCAGCCCTACCTCAGATGCGTCGGTTTGGACTACGAACTCTTTGGAGAAGTCAGGTGTGACCAACACTGGTTGGGCACAGAGAGCTTCTTTCAGGCTTCTAAAGGCCTGTTCGGCTTCGGGGGACCACTTTACCATTAGCGGTCCTCTTGCTTTTGTGAGGTCGGTTAGTGGGGTTGCCTTAGTTGCAAAATTGGGAATAAACCTCCTGTAGTAGCCAATTAACCCCAAAAAGGTCCTTACTTGTTTTTTTGTGACTGGCCTTGGCCAATTTTGTATCGCCTCTACTTTGAGTGTTTGTGGTTTGAGTAACCCTCTACCAATAGAATACCCCAGATACTTGGCCTCCTCCAGACCAATAGTGCATTTAGCGGGGTTAGCAGTTAGTCCAGCAGACCGAACTGCGTCGAGCACAGCTTGGACCTTTGGAAGGTGGGACTGCCAATCTTCACTATGGATTACCACATCATCCAGGTAGGCGGCAGCGTACCGAACGTGTGGTTTTAAAATTTTATCCATCATTCTTTGGAATGTGGCGGGAGCTCCATGTAAGCCAAAAGGCAGCACCTTATATTGAAAGAGGCCGTCTGGGGTTGAGAAGGCTGTTTTTTCTTTTGCCCTTTCTGTGAGGGGAACCTGCCAGTACCCTTTTGTTAGGTCTAGGGTTGTGAGATATCGGGCTTTGCCCAGTCTCTCTACAAGTTCATCCACCCTGGGCATAGGATAAGTATCAAATTTTGACACCGCGTTTAGTTTCCGGTAGTCATTACAAAACCTTGTTGTACAGTCTGGCTTTGGGACTAAAACTATAGGGCTGTTCCACCCACTTTGGGATTCCTCAATTACGCCTAGTTTTAGCATTTTTTTAACCTCTAAACTTATAGCCTCTCTCTTGGCCTCTGGGATTCGGTACGGTTTAAGGTTAACTCGGACCCCCGGTTCAGAGACTATGTCATGTTTAATTACGTTAGTTTTACCTGGCTGTGTAGAGAAGATTTCTTTGTTCCTTCTCACTAAACTCTGGACCTCTCGTTTCTGATGCACGGACAGTGTTTCAGCTATGCTAACCTCTGGGTCAGTTTCTTGATTCTCTGACGGACCTGGGGGTACTAGGGTTAACAAGACCTCTCTATCTTTCCAGGGCTTGAGTAGGTTTATATGGTAAATTTGCTCAGGTTTCCTCCTACCTGGCTGCCTTACCCTATAATTTACTTCTCCCACTCTTTCCAAAACCTCATATGGCCCATGCCATTTAGCAAGGAATTTACTCTCCACGGTGGGAACCAGAACTAGTACCCTATCACCTGGAAAAAAAATTCTGACCCTAGCACCCTTATTATACGTATTCCTTTGTGCTTCTTGAGCTTTCTCCATGTGTTCCCTCACTATGGGTAGGACTGCAGCAATGCGGTCCTGCATTTGGGCAACATGCTCTATTACACTTCTGTAAGGGGTAACCTCGTGTTCCCAAGTTTCTTTGGCTATATCCAGTAAGCCTCTTGGATGTCGGCCATACAATAGTTCAAACGGGGAGAAGCCTGTGGATGACTGGGGAACTTCCCTAATGGCAAATAACAGGTATGGTAACAAACAGTCCCAGTTTTTCCCATCCTTATCGACCGCCCGGCGTAACATGCTCTTTAAGGTTTTATTGAACCTTTCCACTAAACCATCTGTTTGTGGATGATAGACTGAGGTTCTGAGATGCTTGATTTTTAGGAGTTTACATAGCTCTTTTGTTACTTGGGACATAAATGGTGTTCCCTGGTCAGATAAGATCTCTTTAGGAATTCCGACCCGGGAAAACAGAAGTACTAACTCTTTTGCTATGTTTTTAGCAGAGGTGCTACGTAGGGGAACTGCCTCCGGATATCGGGTAGCATAATCTAATATTACCAATATATGCTGATGTCCCCTAGCAGACTTTATTAGGGGTCCTACTAGATCCATAGCAATCCGGTCAAATGGTACCTCTATTATGGGAAGGGGTACCAATGGGCTGCGGTATGCTTTGAACGGGGCGGTGATCTGACATTCTGGGCATGAGGAACAATAGTTTGTAATTTCTGCCAGAACCCCAGGCCAATAAAAGCTTCGGAGAACCTTTTCTTTTGTCTTTTCCACCCCTAGGTGTCCCCCCAATGGATGACTATGTGCGAGGTGTAATACTACGTTACGGAATGTCCGTGGTACCAACAATTGTTTAGTTGTAACTGATTTTCTTTTATCAACCCGATATACTAGGTCGTTCTCTACCTCGAAGTAGGGGTAAGCAAGTGACCTATCTGGTTGGCCATGAGTACTATTCTGGTCCCGTATATTTCCCCTTGCTACCGCTAATGTGGGGTCCTCCCACTGGGCCTTCTTAAAACTCCCAGGACTGACCTCTAGGTCAGCGAGGGTCTTATCCTGTACTGGGGTGGTAAGTGCCTGATCAACATCTTGATTTGGGGTATTCCCTACCAAAGTAGTGATGGGGAAGGGAATTTCACAGCACTCCTCCTTTTCCCCTTTCTTATTTGGGCCCTCGTCAACCTCCATTTCTGAAAAAGGGAAAGGATTTGTTTCTTCTAACACTTCGTTATGGTCTGCTATTGAACTCTGGGCGCTATTCTGAGCTGGGGACCACATTTTTAGAAAATGGGGAAAGTCGGTCCCTATTAACACATCATGTGCCAGTTTGGGTACAACACCCACCTTGAAATCTAAAGAACCAAATTCTGTTTCAAAAAAAACATCAACAGTGGAATATTCATGATTATCCCCATGTATACAACAAATTGCCACTCTTTGTGAACTGTTTACCTGTTTCTTCTTAATGGGCAATAGGTATTCGGACACTAGTGTGACCATACTCCCAGAGTCAAGAAGTGCCCGAACCCTCTTACCATTAACCTTTACAAATGCCCACAGATGGTTATTCAAGGGGTCCTCTGGGCTAGGGCCCATACATTGGGACAACAGCGAATAAGGTTCCACGCTGTTGCATTGCATGGGCTCCTCATTTAGTGGGCAGATTTTTGCTGTGTGGCCCCTCTCATGACAATTTACACATTTAGGTACATAGTCTGTGTCCCACTTAGAGCCTTTTCCCGGCTCCCCATGTTGGCTATTGCCCTTAGTGTGCGAACCACTGTTGCTGGTGCTGCGTGAAGGTGGTCGCCGCTCTTCAGCTCCCCTTAACCCCGGTACCCTTTTACCGTCTCTGGAAGAGTCCTGGAACCTCGGGTAGTGGGGTTGCTCCACGACTGTGGGTTGCGGGTGCTCTCCTGCTGCATTGTACCTTTCTACGAGGGCCACAAGCTCATCCGCATTGTGGGGGTCACTCCGACTGACCCAATGGCGTAAGGCAGAGGGAAGTTTCCTCAAGAACTGGTCCATGACCAACCGTTCCACGATGTGGCTTGCTGAGTTGATCTCGGGTTGTAGCCACTTCCGGGCGAGGTGGATGAGGTCATACATCTGGCTTCGGGTGGCTTTATCCATCGTGAAGGACCATGCGTGAAACCTTTGGGCGCGAACAGCCGTGGTTACGCCGAGGCGGGCGAGGATCTCGAACTTCAATTTTGCATAGACGTTAGCTTCGGCTGGCTCTAGATCAAAGTAAGCCTTCTGGGGTTCGCCGCTTAGGAAGGGTGCGATTAGACCAGCCCACTCAGCTTCTGGCCATCCCTCTCTCTGTGCCGTGCGTTCAAACGTGAGAAGATAGGCTTCCACATCATCCGAGGGTCCCATCTTCTGAAGGTAGTGGCTTGCCCTGGTCATTTTTGGAACTGGGGCTGCCGCTGCCAGTGGAAGGTTACTGATAGTCTCCCTCAGGATCTCGAGTTCCTGCTGTAAGCCCTGAGCGAACCGCTGTTGCTCCTCTTTCAGCAAGCGGTTTGTCTCTTGCTGGTTTGCATTCGCCTGTTGCAGGGCTTCATTCGCGTCTCTCTGGACAGCGACATTGCGTACCAGCGCACTCACCACGTCTTCCATCTTGTTTGGAGAGAGAAAAAAAAAACCTTTTTTTTTTTTTTTCTTTAAAGTTCTTTAACCCCCAGACCTTTTAGTGTTCTGCCCGCATTCTCCACCATATGTGACAAACGGCTTACTCCGGGGCTCCGCCGTCTGTCCGGGACTGTTAGAACACGGTCTTTTAGGGTAGGTTAAATGATGAGACGTCACGTACTGTTCCTTTAAACAGGCTATGCCTGGTTTATTCAGTCCCAGGCACTGAGACTGCCACAGTTTAAACAGAAAACAAAGCCAAACAAAAAGCTGCTCGTCTGAGCGATAACTTAAACTTAGATGTCCCTGACTCAGAGTTGGAAGTGGCTTATCCACTTCCACCAACAAAATAAGTACCTTTGCAGTCTTTAGACAAACTAACAGAATGAATGAAGCGATTTGGGAAAGAGGCTTTCTCACCCCTCTGCAGTTCAGCAGCCTTCCAGGCTCTTGGGCGGGGCCCAGAGGAAACAGGAAACAGGTCTTATATACCTGAACTCTAATCAGCATGACAGGTGACAGAAAACAGGCAGCAGACAAACTGTGGAATGGAGTGCCTGTACCACGAGGCTGCCCTGTTCAGCTTAGACAGGCCAGAAACTGTTCAGTATCCTGGGAGCCCTGTATATGGAGTTTATTACCAACCCCTGGTTTCTGTCACAATATATATAGATATATATATATATATATATATATATATTTCTACCATTATCACCTACAGTACAGTAGCATACAGTGCTCCCACTGCAGCAAGGGATTCTGGGAAATGACATGCAATGTTTACTCGCTCATCCCACAACGTGGCGGTATCAAATATAGCGTTTTCCCAGTTATTATATCCCTGCAGGATGTAGGATAATCCCAGCCAAACCCACATACTTACTACATTCCCGTTATGTCACATGTATTATTTCCTGTGAAGGAAGCGCTATGTATATTCCCATTATGGTCACAAATTGGACGATACTGTATTTCCATTATGTCTCCTATTATTTTCCCATGATATCTCATAGAATACTGTCATCCAAAACCACATCATTATTGAATGATTGAAAATGATGCCTCCGTTTTATGTCAAGATTGTCTTGACACTTAGACCCCCAAGATTTCAATAGCGCCTCACTTAAAAGATGACATTATTTTTGATTCAAATGAACTTTTATGGTGCAGAAGCCGCATGGTGCCTGTGCCTACAGTGTATGTATTTGTCAGTGTGTCTCTATCTGCATTTCTGTCTCTTGCTGGCCGCCAGCCTGTGTGATGATGTCAGCCTGTCTGTGATGTAAGAGAGACATTGTGATATCATCACATACTGTAGGCAGGATGGCAGGTGTAAAGCTTCTAAAAGAGAGAGGGAGGGAGAGAGGGAGAGGAGAGAGAGGGAGAAAGAGGGAGAGAGAGAGCAAGCAGCTCCTCCCTCCCATGCAAATGACTGGAGGCAGAGGAGTAGAGGGACAGAAGCCTGTGCTGCTTGTAATGGGACAGGATTTGGGGTGCTGTTTCATGCTCTATCTCCCTCCCTCCCACTGTCTCAGGTGCAGAAAGTTTTCAAGGGAGAGAGGAAAGGAAGAGGAAAATGGAAGCTGAGGAGAGCTGGTCCTGTCCCTCTTGTTGGTAAAGAGGGGGCATCCAGAAAGAGGTAAGGAGATAGTTTTATTTTAATTCAAGAAGGAGTGCCTGGTGGCGAAGCTGGTGTGCTCTGTCACACTACAGACCCCTCCCTGTGTGTGTGTGTGCGTGCGTGCGTGCGTGCGTCTGCAGGGGGTATCTGTCCCATCCATAGATATCAGGGGTACTGCAGCTGCTGCTGTTCAAACTTTTGCTTTAGGCCCATTCCTTTGATGTTAATAAGCGTTTCTAGTACAATCTTTTTCGCTCTGTTCACCCACATCTTTACATTACCTCGTGTGTGTGTGTGTGTGTGTGTATGTGTATGTGTGTGTACGTGTGTATAGCATGTGTTTGAAACACTATACTGTACTGTATCTGCATAGAAAAAAAGCCTTCTTTTAGTAATGTACAGTTCAAATACTGTATGAACATGACCCCATCTCATCCCCCTGACTCTGGATACAAAACATTCATGTATTCGTTTGCAACTTTTCATACAATTTGCTTGCACCATTTCAGAGAAATTAAATATTTAAAATGGAAATAAATTGGTAACTGCAGTAACAAACAACACTGTACATGCTAATAGTACATCCATGTAAGCAGTACATACATGCTCAGGAGTTGTTTTTTTGGATCGGTATATACTTGTCATTATCCACTTCAACCATTTTAATTCCCCCCTTTTAAATTATTGTACTGGTTGATGTGTATGTATATATATATATATATATATATATATATATAGATATATATATATAGATATATATATATATCTATATATATATATATATATATATATTTCAACCATTATCACCTACAGTACAGTAGCATACAGTGCTCCCACTGTAGCAAGGGATTCTGGGAAATGACATGCAATGTTTACTCGCTCATCCCACAACGTGGCGGTATCAAATATAGCGTTTTCCCAGTTATTATATCCCTGCAGGATGTAGGATAATCCCAGCCAAACCCACATACTTACTACATTCCCGTTATGTCACATGTATTATTTCCTGTGAAGGAAGCGCTATGTATATTCCCATTATGGTCACAAATTGGACGATACTGTATTTCCATTATGTCTCCTATTATTTTCCCATGATATCTCATAGAATACTGTCATCCAAAACCACATCATTATTGAATGATTGAAAATGATGCCTCCGTTTTATGTCAAGATTGTCTTGACACTTAGACCCCCAAGATTTCAATAGCGCCTCACTTAAAAGATGACATTATTTTTGATTCAAATGAACTTTTATGGTGCAGAAGCCGCATGGTGCCTGTGCCTACAGTGTATGTATTTGTCAGTGTGTCTCTATCTGCATTTCTGTCTCTTGCTGGCCTCCAGCCTGTGTGATGATGTCAGCCTGTCTGTGATGTAAGAGAGACATTGTGATATCATCACATACTGTAGGCAGGATGGCAGGTGTAAAGCTTCTAAAAGAGAGAGGGAGGGAGAGAGGTAGAGGAGAGAGAGGGAGAAAGAGGGAGAGAGAGAGCAAGCAGCTCCTCCCTCCCATGCAAATGACTGGAGGCAGAGGAGTAGAGGGACAGAAGCCTGTGCTGCTTGTAATGGGACAGGATTTGGGGTGCTGTTTCATGCTCTATCTCCCTCCCTCCCACTGTCTCAGGTGCAGAAAGTTTTCAAGGGAGAGAGGAAAGGAAGAGGAAAATGGAAGCTGAGGAGAGCTGGTCCTGTCCCTCTTGTTGGTAAAGAGGGGGCATCCAGAAAGAGGTAAGGAGATAGTTTTATTTTAATTCAAGAAGGAGTGCCTGGTGGCGAAGCTGGTGTGCTCTGTCACACTACAGACCCCTCCCTGTGTGTGTGCGTGTGTGCGTGCGTGCGTCTGCAGGGGGTATCTGTCCCATCCATAGATATCAGGGGTACTGCAGCTGCTGCTGTTCAAACTTTTGCTTTAGGCCCATTCCTTTTATGTTAATAAGCGTTTCTAGTACAATCTTTTTCGCTCTGTTCACCCACATCTTTACATTACCTCGTGTGTGTGTGTGTGTGTGTGTATGTGTATGTGTGTGTACGTGTGTATAGCATGTGTTTGAAACACTATACTGTATCTGCATAGAAAGAAAGCCTTCTTTTAGTAATGTACAGTTCAAATACTGTATGAACATGACCCCATCTCATCTCATCCCCCTGACTCTGGATACAAAACATTCATGTATTCGTTTGCAACTTTTCATACAATTTGCTTGCACCATTTCAGAGAAATTAAATATTTAAAATGGAAATAAATTGGTAACTGCAGTAACAAACAACACTGTACATGCTAATAGTACATCCATGTAAGCAGTTGTTTTTTTGGATCGGTATATACTTGTCATTATCCACTTCAACCATTTTAATTCCCCCCTTTTAAATTATTGTACTGGTTGATGTGTATGTATATATATATATATAGATATATATATATATATATATATATATAGATATATATATATATATCTATATATATATATATATATTTCAACCATTATCACCTACAGTACAGTAGCATACAGTGCTCCCACTGCAGCAAGGGATTCTGGGAAATGACATGCAATGTTTACACGCTCATCCCCACTTTTTCTCCCTTCCTGTTAATGCCACAGACTTCGTCTTTACAGGGCACACGTTTTCTATCTTCCCCGCTTCAGCCCATGAAATATTGAGCTTCAAATGTGTTGTTAACATTGTGTAAAAAAGTTGCTCACAGCTGTACTAGGAACACATTGTGAAATCGCGTATATGTTTGCTTCTACACATAGCAATGTATTGTGCTTTGCTTTACACACTATTCTACAGTCAAGAGGAGAGAATTCATCAAGTTTAATAAGCAAAAACACTGTATATGTCGAATTTCAGCATTTTTGTGTGACCGGGAAAACCACAGTCACAAGCCGAGATGCAGTTCCATAGAAACTTGCCATTTTACCGCTGAACCTAAAAATGGGTAGAAAGTACTTTTTCTCCCTTCCTGTTAATACCACAGACTTCGCCTTTACAGGGCACACGTTTTCTATCTTCCCCGCTTCAGCCCATGAAATATTGAGCTTCAAATGTGTTGTTAACGTTGTGTAAAAAAGTTGCTCACAGATGTTTTGGGAACACATTGTGAAATCGCGTATATCTTTGCTTCTACACATAGAAATGTATTGTGCTTTGCTTTACACACTATTCTACAGTCAAGAGGAGAGAATTCATCAAGTTTAATAAGCAAAAACACTGTATAAGTCGAATTTCAGCATTTTTGTGTGACCGGGAAAACCACAGTCACAAGCCGAGATGCAGTTCCATAGAAACTTGCCATTTTACCGCTGAACCTAAAAATGGGTAGAAAGTACTTTTTCTCCCTTCCTGTTAATGCCACAGACTTCGCCTTTACAGGGCACACGTTTTCTATCTTCCCCGCTTCAGCCCATGAAATATTGAGCTTCAAATGTGTTGTTAACGTGGTGTAAAAAAGTTGCTCACAGCTGTTCTAGGAACACATTGTGAAATCGCGTATATCTTTGCTTCTACACATAGCAATGTATTGTGCTTTGCTTTACACACTATTCTACAGTCAAGAGGAGAGAATTCATCAAGTTTAATAAGCAAAAACACTGTATAAGTCGAATTTCAGCATTTTTGTGTGACCGGGAAAACCACAGTCACAAGCCGAGATGCAGTTCCATAGAAACTTGCCATTTTACCGCTGAACCTAAAAATGGGTAGAAAGTACTTTTTCTCCCTTCCTGTTAATGCCACAGACTTCGCCTTTACAGGGCACACGTTTTCTATCTTCCCCGCTTCAGCCCATGAAATATTGAGCTTCAAATGTGTTGTTAACGTTGTGTAAAAAAGTTGCTCACAGCTGTTTTGGGAACACATTGTGAAATCGCGTATATCTTTGCTTCTACACATAGGAATGTATTGTGCTTTGCTTTACACACTATTCTACAGTCAAGAGGAGAGAATTCATCAAGTTTAATAAGCAAAGTCGAAGCTTCAAATGTGTTGAGCTTCAAATGTGTTGTTAACGTGGTGTAAAAAAGTTGCTCACAGCTGTTCTAGGAACACATTGTGAAATCGCGTATATTTTTGCTTCTGCACATAGCAATGTATTGTGCTTTGCTTTACACACTATTCTACAGTCAAGAGGAGAGAATTCATCAAGTTTAATTTGCAAAAACACTGTATAAGTCGAATTTCAGCATTTTTGTGTGACCGGGAAAACCACAGTCACAAGCCGAGATGCAGTTCCATAGAAACTTGCCATTTTACCGCTGAACCTAAAAATGGGTAGAAAGTACTTTTTCTCCCTTCCTGTTAATGTCACAGACTTCGCCTTTACAGGGCACACGTTTTCTATCTTCCCCGCTTCAGCCCATGAAATATTGAGCTTCAAATGTGTTGTTAACGTGGTGTAAAAAAGTTGCTCACAGCTGTTCTAGGAACACATTGTGAAATCGCATATATCTTTGCTTCTTCAAATAGCAATGTATTGTGCTTTGCTTTACACACTATTCTACAGTCAAGAGATGAGAATTCATCAAGTTTAATCAGCAAAAACACTGTATAAGTCGAATTTCAGCATTTTTGTGTGACCGGGAAAACCACAGTCACAAGCCGAGATGCAGTTCCATAGAAACTTGCCATTTTACCGCTGAACCTAAAAATGGGTAGAAAGTACTTTTTCTCCCTTCCTGTTAATGCCACAGACTTCGCCTTTACAGGGCACACGTTTTCTATCTTCCCCGCTTCAGCCCATGAAATATTGAGCTTCAAATGTGTTGTTAACGTGGTGTAAAAAAGTTGCTCACAGCTGTTCTAGGAACACATTGTGAAATCGCGTATATCTTTGCTTCTACACATAGCAATGTATTGTGCTTTGCTTTACACACTATTCTACAGTCAAGAGATGAGAATTCATCAAGTTTAATAAGCAAAAACACTGTATAAGTCGAATTTCAGCATTTTTGTGTGACCGGGAAAACCACAGTCACAAGACGAGATGCAGTTCCATAGAAACTTGCCATTTTACCGCTGAACCTAAAAATGGGTAGAAAGTACTTTTTCTCCCTTCCTGTTAATGCCACAGACTTCGCCTTTACAGGGCACACGTTTTCTATCTTCCCCGCTTCAGCCCATGAAATATTGAGCTTCAAATGTGTTGTTAACATTGTGTAAAAAAGTTGCTCACAGCTGTTCTAGGAACACATTGTGAAATCGCGTATATCTTTGCTTCTACACATAGGAATGTATTGTGCTTTGCTTTACACACTATTCTACAGTCAAGAGGAGAGAATTCATCAAGTTTAATAAGCAAAAACACTGTATAAGTCGAATTTCAGCATTTTTGTGTGACCGGGAAAACCACAGTCACAAGACGAGATGCAGTTCCATAGAAACTTGCCATTTTACCGCTGAACCATAAAATGGGTAGAAAGTACTTTTTCTCCCTTCCTGTTAATGCCACAGACTTCGCCTTTACAGGGCACACGTTTTCTATCTTCCCCGCTTCAGCCCATGAAATATTGAGCTTCAAATGTATTGTTAACGTGGTGTAAAAAAGTTGCTCACAGCTGTTCTAGGAACACATTGTGAAATCGCGTATATCTTTGCTTCTACACATAGCAATGTATTGTGCTTTGCTTTACACACTATTCTACAGTCAAGAGGAGAGAATTCATCAAGTTTAATAAGCAAAAACACTGTATAAGTCGAATTTCAGCATTTTTGTGTGACCGGGAAAACCACAGTCACAAGCCGAGATGCAGTTCCATAGAAACTTGCCATTTTACCGCTGAACCTAAAAATGGGTAGAAAGTACTTTTTCTCCCTTCCTGTTAATGCCACAGACTTCGCCTTTACAGGGCACACGTTTTCTATCTTCCCCGCTTCAGCCCATGAAATATTGAGCTTCAAATGTGTTGTTAACGTTGTGTAAAAAAGTTGCTCACAGCTGTTCTAGGAACACATTGTGAAATCGCGTATATCTTTGCTTCTACACATAGCAATGTATTGTGCTTTGCTTTACACACTATTCTACAGTCAAGAGGAGAGAATTCATCAAGTTTAATAAGCAAAAACACTGTATAGGTCGAATTTCAGCATTTTTGTGTGACCGTGAAAACCACAGTCACAAGCCGAGTTGCATTCCATAGAAACTTGCCATTTTACCGCTGAACCTAAAAATGGGTAGAAAGTACTTTTTCTCCCTTCCTGTTAATGCCACAGACTTCGCCTTTACAGGGCACACGTTTTCTATCTTCCCCGCTTCAGCCCATGAAATATTGAGCTTCAAATGTGTTGTTAACATTGTGTAAAAAAGTTGCTCACAGCTGTTCTAGGAACACATTGTGAAATCGCGTATATCTTTGCTTCTACACATAGCAATGTATTGTGCTTTGCTTTACACACTATTCTACAGTCAAGAGGAGAGAATTCATCAAGTTTAATACGCAAAAACACTGTATAAGTCGAATTTCAGCATTTTTGTGTGACCGGGAAAACCACAGTCACAAGCCGAGATGCAGTTCCATAGAAACTTGCCATTTTACCGCTGAACCTAAAAATGGGTAGAAAGTACTTTTTCTCCCTTCCTGTTAATGTCACAGACTTCGCCTTTACAGGGCACACGTTTTCTATCTTCCCCGCTGCAGCCCATGAAATATTGAGCTTCAAATGTGTTGTTAACGTGGTGTAAAAAAGTTGCTCACAGCTGTTCTAGGAACACATTGTGAAATCGCGTATATCTTTGCTTCTACACATAGCAATGTATTGTGCTTTGCTTTACACACTATTCTACAGTCAAGAGATGAGAATTCATCAAGTTTAATAAGCAAAAACACTGTATAAGTCGAATTTCAGCATTTTTGTGTGACCGGGAAAACCACAGTCACAAGACGAGATGCAGTTCCATAGAAACTTGCCATTTTACCGCTGAACCTAAAAATGGGTAGAAAGTACTTTTTCTCCCTTCCTGTTAATGCCACAGACTTCGCCTTTACAGGGCACACGTTTTCTATCTTCCCCGCTTCAGCCCATGAAATATTGAGCTTCAAATGTGTTGTTAACGTGGTGTAAAAAAAGTTGCTCACAGCTGTTCTAGGAACACATTGTGAAATCGCGTATGTCTTTGCTTCTACACATAGGAATGTAATGTGCTTTGCTTTACACACTCTTCTACAGTCAAGAGGAGAGAATTCATCAAGTTTAATAAGCACAAACACTGTATAAGTCGAATTTCAGCATTTTTGTGTGACCGGGAAAACCACAGTCACATGACGAGATGCAGTTCCATAGAGACTTGCCATTTTACCGCTGAACCTAAAAATGGGTAGAAAGTACTTTTTCTCCCTTCCTGTTAATGCCACAGACTTCGCCTTTACAGGGCACACGTTTTCCATCTTCCCCGCTTCAGCCCATGAAATATTGAGCTTCAAATGTGTTGTTAACGTGGTGTAAAAAAGTTGCTCACAGCTGTTCTAGGAACACATTGTGAAATCGCGTATATCTTTGCTTCTACACATAGGAATGTAATGTGCTTTGCTTTACACACTCTTCTACAGTCAAGAGGAGAGAATTCATCAAGTTTAATAAGCACAAACACTGTATAAGTCGAATTTCAGCATTTTTGTGTGACCGGGAAAACCACAGTCACAAGACGAGATGCAGTTCCATAGAGACTTGCCATTTTACCGCTGAACCTAAAAATGGGTAGAAAGTACTTTTTCTCCCTTCCTGTTAATGCCACAGACTTCGCCTTTACAGGGCACACGTTTTCTATCTTCCCCGCTTCAGCCCATGAAATATTGAGCTTCAAATGTGTTGTTAACATTGTGTAAAAAAGTTGCTCACAGCTGTTCTAGGAACACATTGTGAAATCGCGTATATCTTTGCTTCTACACATAGCAATGTATTGTGCTTTGCTTTACACACTATTCTACAGTCAAGAGGAGAGAATTCATCAAGTTTAATAAGCAAAAACACTGTATAAGTCGAATTTCAGCATTTTTGTGTGACCGGGAAAACCACAGTCACAAGCCGAGATGCAGTTCCATAGAAACTTGCCATTTTACCGCTGAACCTAAAAATGGGTAGAAAGTACTTTTTCTCCCTTCCTGTTAATGCCACAGACTTCGCCTTTACAGGGCACACGTTTTCTATCTTCCCCGCTTCAGCCCATGAAATATTGAGCTTCAAATGTGTTGTTAACGTTGTGTAAAAAAGTTGCTCACAGCTGTTCTAGGAACACATTGTGAAATCGCGTATATCTTTGCTTCTACACATAGCAATGTATTGTGCTTTGCTTTACACACTATTCTACAGTCAAGAGGAGAGAATTCATCAAGTTTAATAAGCAAAAACACTGTATAAGTCGAATTTCAGCATTTTTGTGTGACCGGGAAAACCACAGTCACAAGCCGAGATGCAGTTCCATAGAAACTTGCCATTTTACCGCTGAACCTAAAAATGGGTAGAAAGTACTTTTTCTCCCTTCCTGTTAATGCCACAGACTTCGCCTTTACAGGGCACACGTTTTCTATCTTCCCCGCTTCAGCCCATGAAATATTGAGCTTCAAATGTGTTGTTAACATTGTGTAAAAAAGTTGCTCACAGCTGTTCTAGGAACACATTGTGAAATCGCGTATATCTTTGCTTCTACACATAGCAATGTTTTGTGCTTTGCTTTACACACTATTCTACAGTCAAGAGGAGAGAATTCATCAAGTTTAATAAGCAAAAACACTGTATAAGTCGAATTTCAGCATTTTTGTGTGACCGGGAAAACCACAGTCACAAGCCGAGATGCAGTTCCATAGAAACTTGCCATTTTACCGCTGAACCTAAAAATGGGTAGAAAGTACTTTTTCTCCCTTCCTGTTAATGTCACAGACTTCGCCTTTACAGGGCACACGTTTTCTATCTTCCCCGCTTCAGCCCATGAAATATTGAGCTTCAAATGTGTTGTTAACGTGGTGTAAAAAAGTTGCTCACAGCTGTTCTAGGAACACATTGTGAAATCGCATATATCTTTGCTTCTACAAATAGCAATGTATTGTGCTTTGCTTTACACACTATTCTACAGTCAAGAGATGAGAATTCATCAAGTTTAATAAGCAAAAACACTGTATAAGTCGAATTTCAGCATTTTTGTGTGACCGGGAAAACCACAGTCACAAGCCGAGATGCAGTTCCATAGAAACTTGCCATTTTACCGCTGAACCTAAAAATGGGTAGAAAGTACTTTTTCTCCCTTCCTGTTAATGCCACAGACTTCGCCTTTACAGGGCACACGTTTTCTATCTTCCCCGCTTCAGCCCATGAAATATTGAGCTTCAAATGTGTTGTTAACGTGGTGTAAAAAAGTTGCTCACAGCTGTTCTAGGAACACATTGTGAAATCGCGTATATCTTTGCTTCTACACATAGCAATGTATTGTGCTTTGCTTTACACACTATTCTACAGTCAAGAGATGAGAATTCATCAAGTTTAATAAACAAAAACACTGTATAAGTCGAATTTCAGCATTTTTGTGTGACCGGGAAAACCACAGTCACAAGCCGAGATGCAGTTCCATAGAAACTTGCCATTTTACCGCTGAACCTAAAAATGGGTAGAAAGTACTTTTTCTCCCTTCCTGTTAATGCCACAGACTTCGCCTTTACAGGGCACACGTTTTCTATCTTCCCCGCTTCAGCCCATGAAATATTGAGCTTCAAATGTGTTGTTAACGTGGTGTAAAAAAGTTGCTCACAGCTGTTCTAGGAACACATTGTGAAATCGCGTATATCTTTGCTTCTACACATAGCAATGTATTGTGCTTTGCTTTACACACTATTCTACAGTCAAGAGGAGAGAATTCATCAAGTTTAATAAGCAAAAACACTGTATAAGTCGAATTTCAGCATTTTTGTGTGACCGGGAAAACCACAGTCACAAGCCGAGATGCAGTTCCATAGAAACTTGCCATTTTACCGCTGAACCATAAAATGGGTAGAAAGTACTTTTTCTCCCTTCCTGTTAATGCCACAGACTTCGCCTTTACAGGGCACACGTTTTCTATCTTCCCCGCTTCAGCCCATGAAATATTGAGCTTCAAATGTGTTGTTAACATTGTGTAAAAAAGTTGCTCACAGCTGTTCTAGGAACACATTGTGAAATCGCGTATATCTTTGCTTCTACACATAGCAATGTATTGTGCTTTGCTTTACACACTATTCTACAGTCAAGAGGAGAGAATTCATCAAGTTTAATAAGCAAAAACACTGTATAAGTCGAATTTCAGCATTTTTGTGTGACCGGGAAAACCACAGTCACAAGCCGAGATGCAGTTCCATAGAAACTTGCCATTTTACCACTGAACCTAAAAATGGGTAGAAAGTACTTTTTCTCCCTTCCTGTTAATGCCACAGACTTCGCCTTTACAGGGCACACGTTTTCTATCTTCCCCGCTTCAGCCCATGAAATATTGAGCTTCAAATGTGTTGTTAACGTTGTGTAAAAAAGTTGCTCACAGCTGTTCTAGGAACACATTGTGAAATCGCGTATATCTTTGCTTCTACACATAGCAATGTATTGTGCTTTGCTTTACACACTATTCTACAGTCAAGAGGAGAGAATTCATCAAGTTTAATAAGCAAAAACACTGTATAGGTCGAATTTCAGCATTTTTGTGTGACCGGGAAAACCACAGTCACAAGCCGAGATGCAGTTCCATAGAAACTTGCCATTTTACCGCTGAACCTAAAAATGGGTAGAAAGTACTTTTTCTCCCTTCCTGTTAATGCCACAGACTTCGCCTTTACAGGGCACACGTTTTCTATCTTCCCCGCTTCAGCCCATGAAATATTGAGCTTCAAATGTGTTGTTAACATTGTGTAAAAAAGTTGCTCACAGCTGTTCTAGGAACACATTGTGAAATCGCGTATATCTTTGCTTCTACACATAGCAATGTATTGTGCTTTGCTTTACACACTATTCTACAGTCAAGAGGAGAGAATTCATCAAGTTTAATAAGCAAAAACACTGTATAAGTCGAATTTCAGCATTTTTGTGTGACCGGGAAAACCACAGTCACAAGCCGAGATGCAGTTCCATAGAAACTTGCCATTTTACCGCTGAACCTAAAAATGGGTAGAAAGTACTTTTTCTCCCTTCCTGTTAATGCCACAGACTTCGCCTTTACAGGGCACACGTTTTCTATCTTCCCCGCTTCAGCCCATGAAATATTGAGCTTCAAATGTGTTGTTAACGTGGTGTAAAAAAGTTGCTCACAGCTGTTCTAGGAACACATTGTGAAATCGCGTATATCTTTGCTTCTACACATAGCAATGTATTGTGCTTTGCTTTACACACTATTCTACAGTCAAGAGGAGAGAATTCATCAAGTTTAATAAGCAAAAACACTGTATAAGTCGAATTTCAGCATTTTTGTGTGACCGGGAAAACCACAGTCACAAGCCGAGATGCAGTTCCATAGAAACTTGCCATTTTACCGCTGAACCTAAAAATGGGTAGAAAGTACTTTTTCTCCCTTCCTGTTAATGCCACAGACTTCGCCTTTACAGGGCACACGTTTTCTATCTTCCCCGCTTCAGCCCATGAAATATTGAGCTTCAAATGTGTTGTTAACATTGTGTAAAAAAGTTGCTCACAGCTGTTCTAGGAACACATTGTGAAATCGCGTATATCTTTGCTTCTACACATAGCAATGTATTGTGCTTTGCTTTACACACTATTCTACAGTCAAGAGGAGAGAATTCATCAAGTTTAATAAGCAAAAACACTGTATAAGTCGAATTTCAGCATTTTTGTGTGACCGGGAAAACCACAGTCACAAGCCGAGATGCAGTTCCATAGAAACTTGCCATTTTACCGCTGAACCTAAAAATGGGTAGAAAGTACTTTTTCTCCCTTCCTGTTAATGTCACAGACTTCGCCTTTACAGGGCACACGTTTTCTATCTTCCCCGCTTCAGCCCATGAAATATTGAGCTTCAAATGTGTTGTTAACGTGGTGTAAAAAAGTTGCTCACAGCTGTTCTAGGAACACATTGTGAAATCGCATATATCTTTGCTTCTACAAATAGCAATGTATTGTGCTTTGCTTTACACACTATTCTACAGTCAAGAGGAGAGAATTCATCAAGTTTAATAAGCAAAAACACTGTATAAGTCGAATTTCAGCATTTTTGTGTGACCGGGAAAACCACAGTCACAAGCCGAGATGAAGTTCCATAGAAACTTGCCATTTTACCGCTGAACCTAAAAATGGGTAGAAAGTACTTTTTCTCCCTTCCTGTTAATGCCACAGACTTCGCCTTTACAGGGCACACGTTTTCTATCTTCCCCGCTTCAGCCCATGAAATATTGAGCTTCAAATGTGTTGTTAACGTGGTGTAAAAAAGTTGCTCACAGCTGTTCTAGGAACACATTGTGAAATCGCGTATATCTTTGCTTCTACACATAGCAATGTATTGTGCTTTGCTTTACACACTATTCTACAGTCAAGAGGAGAGAATTCATCAAGTTTAATAAGCAAAAACACTGTATAAGTCGAATTTCAGCATTTTTGTGTGACCGGGAAAACCACAGTCACAAGCCGAGATGCAGTTCCATAGAAACTTGCCATTTTACCGCTGAACCTAAAAATGGGTAGAAAGTACTTTTTCTCCCTTCCTGTTAATGCCACAGACTTCGCCTTTACAGGGCACACGTTTTCTATCTTCCCCGCTTCAGCCCATGAAATATTGAGCTTCAAATGTGTTGTTAACGTGGTGTAAAAAAGTTGCTCACAGCTGTTCTAGGAACACATTGTGAAATCGCGTATATCTTTGCTTCTACACATAGCAATGTATTGTGCTTTGCTTTACACACTATTCTACAGTCAAGAGGAGAGAATTCATCAAGTTTAATAAGCAAAAACACTGTATAAGTCGAATTTCAGCATTTTTGTGTGACCGGGAAAACCACAGTCACAAGCCGAGATGCAGTTCCATAGAAACTTGCCATTTTACCGCTGAACCTAAAAATGGGTAGAAAGTACTTTTTCTCCCTTCCTGTTAATGCCACAGACTTCGCCTTTACAGGGCACACGTTTTCTATCTTCCCCGCTTCAGCCCATGAAATATTGAGCTTCAAATGTGTTGTTAACATTGTGTAAAAAAGTTGCTCACAGCTGTTCTAGGAACACATTGTGAAATCGCGTATATCTTTGCTTCTACACATAGCAATGTATTGTGCTTTGCTTTACACACTATTCTACAGTCAAGAGGAGAGAATTCATCAAGTTTAATAAGCAAAAACACTGTATAAGTCGAATTTCAGCATTTTTGTGTGACCGGGAAAACCACAGTCACAAGCCGAGATGCAGTTCCATAGAAACTTGCCATTTTACCGCTGAACCTAAAAATGGGTAGAAAGTACTTTTTCTCCCTTCCTGTTAATGTCACAGACTTCGCCTTTACAGGGCACACGTTTTCTATCTTCCCCGCTTCAGCCCATGAAATATTGAGCTTCAAATGTGTTGTTAACGTGGTGTAAAAAAGTTGCTCACAGCTGTTCTAGGAACACATTGTGAAATCGCATATATCTTTGCTTCTACAAATAGCAATGTATTGTGCTTTGCTTTACACACTATTCTACAGTCAAGAGGAGAGAATTCATCAAGTTTAATAAGCAAAAACACTGTATAAGTCGAATTTCAGCATTTTTGTGTGACCGGGAAAACCACAGTCACAAGCCGAGATGAAGTTCCATAGAAACTTGCCATTTTACCGCTGAACCTAAAAATGGGTAGAAAGTACTTTTTCTCCCTTCCTGTTAATGCCACAGACTTCGCCTTTACAGGGCACACGTTTTCTATCTTCCCCGCTTCAGCCCATGAAATATTGAGCTTCAAATGTGTTGTTAACGTGGTGTAAAAAAGTTGCTCACAGCTGTTCTAGGAACACATTGTGAAATCGCGTATATCTTTGCTTCTACACATAGCAATGTATTGTGCTTTGCTTTACACACTATTCTACAGTCAAGAGGAGAGAATTCATCAAGTTTAATAAGCAAAAACACTGTATAAGTCGAATTTCAGCATTTTTGTGTGACCGGGAAAACCACAGTCACAAGCCGAGATGCAGTTCCATAGAAACTTGCCATTTTACCGCTGAACCTAAAAATGGGTAGAAAGTACTTTTTCTCCCTTCCTGTTAATGCCACAGACTTCGCCTTTACAGGGCACACGTTTTCTATCTTCCCCGCTTCAGCCCATGAAATATTGAGCTTCAAATGTGTTGTTAACATTGTGTAAAAAAGTTGCTCACAGCTGTTCTAGGAACACATTGTGAAATCGCGTATATCTTTGCTTCTACACATAGCAATGTATTGTGCTTTGCTTTACACACTATTCTACAGTCAAGAGGAGAGAATTCATCAAGTTTAATAAGCAAAAACACTGTATAAGTCGAATTTCAGCATTTTTGTGTGACCGGGAAAACCACAGTCACAAGCCGAGATGCAGTTCCATAGAAACTTGCCATTTTACCGCTGAACCTAAAAATGGGTAGAAAGTACTTTTTCTCCCTTCCTGTTAATGTCACAGACTTCGCCTTTACAGGGCACACGTTTTCTATCTTCCCCGCTTCAGCCCATGAAATATTGAGCTTCAAATGTGTTGTTAACGTGGTGTAAAAAAGTTGCTCACAGCTGTTCTAGGAACACATTGTGAAATCGCATATATCTTTGCTTCTACAAATAGCAGTGTATTGTGCTTTGCTTTACACACTATTCTACAGTCAAGAGATGAGAATTCATCAAGTTTAATAAGCAAAAACACTGTATAAGTCGAATTTCAGCATTTTTGTGTGACCGGGAAAACCACAGTCACAAGCCGAGATGCAGTTCCATAGAAACTTGCCATTTTACCGCTGAACCTAAAAATGGGTAGAAAGTACTTTTTCTCCCTTCCTGTTAATGCCACAGACTTCGCCTTTACAGGGCACACGTTTTCTATCTTCCCCGCTTCAGCCCATGAAATATTGAGCTTCAAATGTGTTGTTAACGTGGTGTAAAAAAGTTGCTCACAGCTGTTCTAGGAACACATTGTGAAATCGCGTATATCTTTGCTTCTACACATAGCAATGTATTGTGCTTTGCTTTACACACTATTCTACAGTCAAGAGATGAGAATTCATCAAGTTTAATAAGCAAAAACACTGTATAAGTCGAATTTCAGCATTTTTGTGTGACCGGGAAAACCACAGTCACAAGACGAGATGCAGTTCCATAGAAACTTGCCATTTTACCGCTGAACCTAAAAATGGGTAGAAAGTACTTTTTCTCCCTTCCTGTTAATGCCACAGACTTCGCCTTTACAGGGCACACGTTTTCTATCTTGCCCGCTTCAGCCCATGAAATATTGAGCTTCAAATGTGTTGTTAACATTGTGTAAAAAAGTTGCTCACAGCTGTTCTAGGAACACATTGTGAAATCGCGTATATCTTTGCTTCTACACATAGGAATGTATTGTGCTTTGCTTTACACACTATTCTACAGTCAAGAGGAGAGAATTCATCAAGTTTAATAAGCAAAAACACTGTATAAGTCGAATTTCAGCATTTTTGTGTGACCGGGAAAACCACAGTCACAAGCCGAGATGCAGTTCCATAGAAACTTGCCATTTTACCGCTGACTTAGAAATCGCCAGCTCATATACAGTGCATAAAATATATTTATATATATATATATATATATATATACCACATGGTTCTGGCCGTATACTGGGGGGACGGGGACGACTCCCATTAACCCCTGACTATACCGGGGATACGCTTATCACAATGCCTTTCTGGTCTGTGCTGAAGCAGGGCATTCTGGCAGCCAAGTGGCTTGACCTTTATTAGTGAGCCTGGTTACCCCCTCTCGGAACCACAGACTTAGAAATCGCCAGCTCATATACAGTGCATAAAATATATTTATATATATACCCTTATACACCATTTTAATAAAAAATATCACAAAATTCTTCTAAGTCCCTCGGGAAGAGTGAAAGACGCGCACGTTCATTTTCAGAGCTCCTAGACCTTCCTATAAGAAGTTAGCCAAAAAGTAGCTTCGAAAAACGCTTAGGTTAAGTTTCAGAGTTGCTTCTAATGTACCAAAGCTGGACTTAGACATAATTTCACTCTCACAACATTATGGCTTGTTGGAGACAGTCCGAACCACAAGTACCGGGTCCATGGTTCTGGCCGTATACTGGGGGGGACGGGGACGACTCCCATTAACCCCTGACTATACCGGGGATACGCTTATCACAATGCCTTTCTGGTCTGTGCTGAAGCACGGCATTCTGGCAGCCAAGTGGCTTGACCTTTATTAGTGAGCCTGGTTACCCCCTCTCGGAACCACAGACTTAGAAATCGCAAGCTCATATACAGTGCATAAAATATATTTATATATATACCCTTATACACCATTTAATAAAAAATATCACAAAATTCTTCTAAGTCACTCGGGAAGAGTGAAAGACGCGCACGTTCATTTTCAGAGCTCCTAGACCTTCCTATAAGAAGTTAGCCAAAAAGTCGTTTCGAAAAACGCTTAGGTTAAGTTTCAGAGTTGCTTCTAATGTACCAAAGCTGGACTTAGACATAATTTCACTCTCACAACATTATGGCTGGTTGGAGACAGTCCGAACCACAAGTACCGGGTCCATGGTTCTGGCCGTATACTGGGGGGACGGGGACGACTCCCATTAACCCCTGACTATACCGGGGATACGCTTATCACAATGCCTTTCTGGTCTGTGCTGAAGCAGGGCATTCTGGCAGCCAAGTGGCTTGACCTTTATTAGTGAGCCTGGTTACCCCCTCTCGGAACCACAGACTTAGAAATCGCCAGCTCATATACAGTGCATAAAATATATTTATATATATACCCTTATACACCATTTTAATAAAAAATATCACAAAATTCTTCTAAGTCCCTCGGGAAGAGTGAAAGACGCGCACGTTCATTTTCAGAGCTCCTAGACCTTCCTATAAGAAGTTAGCCAAAAAGTAGCTTCGAAAAACGCTTAGGTTAAGTTTCAGAGTTGCTTCTAATGTACCAAAGCTGGACTTAGACATAATTTCACTCTCACAACATTATGGCTGGTTGGAGAGAATCCGAACCACAAGTACCGGGTCCATGGTTCTGGCCGTATACTGGGGGGACGGGGATGACTCCCATTAACCCCTGACTATACCGGGGATACGCTTATCACAATGCCTTTCTGGTCTGTGCTGAAGCAGGGCATTCTGGCAGCCAAGTGGCTTGACCTTTATTAGTGAGCCTGGTTACCCCCTCTCGGAACCACAGACTTAGGGTCTCCCTTTCAGGCGATAAGTTCAAGACTTCTACCGCCGCTTTCATTGACTCAGGAGCTGGAGGAAACTTCGTGGATCTTGAATTCGCCAGGTTAAACCGCATACCACTCGTGAGAAAGAAGGTTCCCATCGCACTCGTCTGTATCGATGGACGTCCTCTTACCCCGGCCCACATCTCCTTAGAGACGGCTCCCTTGCTTCTGTCCTCACATCTGCACAAGGAGATCTTAGTTCTCGATGCCACTCACGCTCCTGGGATACCCATCACCCTTGGTCTTCCTTGGCTACAGCTTAACAATCCTCTCATTGACTGGACTTCCTCTGCTCCCATTTCCTGGAGGCCGAGGTCAGACGAGACTCATCAACTGCTGGCCAATACCTCTGTTCCCGAAGTTATTCTACCTTCCATTTACCATCAATTCCGGGACGTTTTCAATAAGGTACAGTCAGACCTCTTGCCGCCACACAGGACTTACGATTGTCCGATCGATCTAGTTCCCGGTTACTCCCTACCCAATATGTATAAACGTAGAGATTGACGCTCATACAAGTGTATGGACTCACAAGCTGTATTACAGCATATAGGTAGATAGGAACTTCTATAAATAATTCCAGCATGTATATAATACTAGGTCAAGGGGGGACATGAACATGGGACCTAGCGGTCAGTCAGCGCGACTACCGCAGATATGGTTTACCCTGCTTACCCCCCTTAACATATACACTTCCCTAAATACACTTATCTACTTAGATTAGAATATAGTCTTCTAAAATGATTGAAGTCTAAATGTAGCTTTGTGACTGCTTAAAACATCTTCTTTCTCTTTATTTATCAAAGGTTATTCAATGTGATTAGTGTTTGTTTTTAATGTAATCCTAAACTAAAGTAGCACTGTGTCTGTTTGCAAAGTTTAGCTATGGGCAAAATATGTTTGTCTCTTTTTTTAACATTAATAAAGTTGTTGAGTGTAAAAAAATGTAGCTTTCATCCCTCTTCCGCCTTGGCCCAATAGGAGCACAGCTGGCATGCGTTCCAGGGTGGAAACGGACGCATCCCAGTGACGTGGTCTCTGACTCTAGGACTAGTGCCAGAGGGGAGGCGATGTCACAGAGATGCGACGCGTCGCCGGCGCGCATGCGCAGTGTACTCGGTTGGGCGATTTTGGCGCAAAACGGGTGTATTAAAGGTAAGGAGGTATAGTGATGTGGTACACCTTGATAAAGTCCCGTGGGACGAAACATGTCGGTTGTGGGCTGTGTTTCTGTCCCTGTGCATTTATCCAATAAATCACCCTCAGTTTTAGCACGGAGTTGTGCCCTTTATTCATTTTTTCTACAGGATTCTCCCTGCAGACTTCTACTTCAGCTGTGCTCCTTGCTTCCCAAAACTCTACTCCCTACCCAAGTCCAAGACCTACCCCTTGTCGTTACCAGAATCTCACGCTATGGATGAATATATCCAGGAGAATCTCAAGAAAGGCTTTATTCGTCACTCCAATTCCCCAGCAGGGGCTGGGTTTTTCTTCGTCAAGAAAAAGGACGGATCGTTGAGGCCTTGCATCGACTACAGGGGTTTAAACCACATCACTATTAAAAATCGTTACCCCTTCCCCTTATTACCGAACTGTTCGATAAATTACAGGGGGCCAAGATTTTTTCCAAGTTAGATCTACATGGTGCCTACTGCACCGACACACTTTATTCGAGCAAATACCCGGTATGTACCTGGCAGATACCTGGAATGCGCCACTCCTAACCTCTGACAAGCCCCGTTGCATTTGCCTTCCCAGCCTGGGTTCATGCCTGGCTGATGGGCGGCTGATCTGTTAAATGATAATGATTAGGATTTAATAGGCTGCAATGCTTCGCGTGTCTACCAGATGGCATAAATTCATGAATTGTAATGCAGTATATATATATATACTGTGCAGTATTGCAGCCAGCAGGAATAAAATGCTTCAATCCCTGCTTGGAAAATAACTCAATGTACTCGGGCAGAAAACAGTCACAAACCTCAATACACCCGGGTATACCCGAATTCGTGGGACTAGCCAAGCTCGAATAAAGTGTGTCGCCAGTGTATAACCTGGTGCGCATCAGGAAGGGGGATGAATGGAAGATGGCCTTCAACACGCGTCGCGGAATCACTCCCCTCGGCGATTCCTCTGCACAGCGCCGGGCGCGCCCACGCCCTCCTGCACGCACACCTGCACCATCCACTGGCTCTGTTCACACGCGTACACGAGTTACGGAGCAAGCTCAGTCTGCACACTCTTATTCCCGTCCCCCGGACCTCAGGCTCCGCCCCCGCACACTGCACGGGCATACTCAGGTTACTAACAAGACTCACCTGGCCTGTTATGCCTGCACCAATCTGCAGTGTCTCCCTGTAGCTCTTCCTGTCCCGCCTCCGTTCCTAATTAGACCTTCCTGCTTTATCTAGCTCCTCTCTGCTCAGTCTTTGCTCGACATAGTCTCTGTATGGAAGTACTTCTGGATTCTCTCAGTGTTTTCACAGGTTCTGACGCAGCTCGTACGACTACGCCTCTGGCTCTCGATCTCGGCACTCCTTGGACAACGCTCACTCTGGTAACCCCTTGAACTCGGCTTGGACTACGACCTATCTCCACTCTCCACTCCCTGACTTCGGAAAGGCATCATTCACTCTATCTCTACAACCGGTACCGGCAAGTATTGTCTACCTTACTACACCTGGCCTGGCAACGCTTCATACCACACTACGGACACGCTCCCTTTGCTGCGGGTGCGTGTATTACCACTTCCCCCTTCAGCTCAGGGGACGGGTCTGGTCTGCGGGCAGCACCGGCGTAACAAGCGCCTCCATCTATAGTAAGCCCCAGGAATGCGGGGAGGAATCCTTACCACAGAGATTCCCCACAGGGATGAGAGATTCCAGTCTCACACACGGATTATCTTTAAAAGCAGCAGTCTCTTTATTCTCTTGGGCAGCAGCAGCAGCAGCCGACAGGTACAGTTGATGCACAGTCCACTAACTGTTCTCCCTTATGATGTTCCCTGCCGTCACTCTGGACCCAAAGGGCATCCAGAGTGGGGCTAGCTCTTCCCTCACCCCCTAAGCAGGGTGAGAGGTATTTGGTCCACCTCACTAACTACAGCTATTTCAGCTCTACTCATGAGCTGATCACTCCTCTCCTCACTAACTCACTCACTCACTACTCTCAGACTGACAGAACAGAACACACTAAATAGGAAATGCACTGCTCTTTTATGATCTCAGCAGGCACCGCCCCTGTGTCTCTTGCTTTGACACAGGGTCAGGTGACCTACCTCCACCACTCAGGGCAAGTGCTTGAAGTGGGGGGAACCCATTATAACTCCAGGCAACCTGCCCTTACCAGGGATTATACCAGGAGAAGGATAGAACTATAGCACCATTTCTTACCAGGGCTACATATAATAGGATTGCAGCAATAAAAGTACAGTACTACATTAAGACGTATATTCAAAATAGGAGGTAAATGAATAGAAGATTATTTACAGGGAAAAATCAGAGTGTAGACAAAGAGAATAATAATCTACTGAGGATGTAACGGACAAGCACACATTCTCAATCACAGACAGGTTATTGCCCCACAACCAGTGTATGTATGTATATATATACAGTATTTCAATATCCCTTTTAATTGCTAATAGTAAAGCTTCTCTCTGCATTGATCTAAATCATTTTCAGATGAGGTTTTAGAGGACAGATCCAAACCGCCCCCCCCCCCCCTTCATTTCTTTAATACAAGAATGAAGCAGACGGTCTCGGGAGCAGAACCCCGTTAATTTCAGCTCTGGGGTCCCCCTGCTTCCGAAGATACTGTCCTCCGAAGGGGGTGCCTGTATCTCCTGCAGTTTTCTGCAGTTTAAAGCCCCCGATCACATGGGCCAATAGGAAGTTGCACCTGATGACATTACGGCTTCCTATTGGCTCGCGAGCTTTGAAAAGCAGTCGTAATGTGAACCCTGGAGTGGCTTCCGGCACCCACCACGGAGGTAAGTACCTCTGGAAGCAGGGGGTCCCCAGATGTGAAATTAATGGGGTTCCACTCCGGAGACCCCCTGCTTGAATTCTGTATTTAAAAAAATTAAAGAAAACAACAAAACAAACGGCTTGGATTTCCTCTGCAGGGGGGACATTATTGCTAAGAGGGTAATGATCAGTAATTAATCTTGTAACAAAGCTCCCATCAGGCGTCCAAGGATCGGCAATTTTCAGATTCAGTCCATTTTCTTGGTACCATTTTTACACAGACAGTACTTAGAGATAACATTTGTAAATGTACCCACCCCTTATTTATTTTTTTATATATAAACCAATAACTTTGACATATAGCCATTTCTAATTATGTCAGCTGCAGCAGATCACAGGGACCCTGTGTGTGCACGTACAAAAGAACCTAATACAAATGTTGACTGATGTCATCAACATTGAGGTTACATCACCAGATAATGCCAATTCTATGCCGTTCTTATTAACACAAGTTAAAACTGCAGTAGATTACTATTCTGTGATTTAAAGAGATTTATGGTGGTATCAGCTTAAATCTGCTTTCTTCTTTATTAAAGTTATTAGGTCTTTAGCCTTTAAAAAAAAAAAAAAAAAAGCATTTAATCATTTTTTTTTCTTTTTATGGGCGCATAGATGAATGTTGTTATGAACAGATGGCAACACCCCAAGAGAGAAACAGAAGAATTCCAGGTGCTGTCTTCTATTTTATATTTCCAAGCAAGACACAAACATACACGAATACTCTGATCACAGTAGAGAACTCTGAACAGCTTCACATTTTCAATGTGTAATCATTACTATACGCTTGACACAGCCTGGATGAGGTAAAGGAAGATGTATACATTGGTGAGGCTGATGTGGTAGAAAGTCTTGACTGGTCAGATTAAGGAATAAAAGCGTTTTAAAAGCAATATCTATTCTCTCTCTTCTCTCTCTTCTCTCTCTCTCTCTCTCTCTCTCTCTCTCTCTCTCTCTCTCATTATGCACGCCAAACTATAAGACCTAGGGCAACCAAACTTGGAAGGTTTACTTTATGTATAAAAACCATAGTCATGGTTTGGATCCTCTCGAACATTCCAAAGAGGGTGCTGCTAGGAACGTTATGTTCCATGTGCTGTAACTGGTAGGCTTTGTATCTGGCACGTGCCATCATAATGCACATAGCCTGGTTGGTAGCAGATAAGGAGAGTCAGATAGCTATAAAGTTTACCCAGAAAGCAGACGAAGAAAGAAAGAGGAAGTCAGGTGGCACGTGAGGAGAAAAATCGGGTTATAACGGAAGGTCTGCTGCAGCTATATCAAATCGAATTGTACTGGAGAACAGGAGGAGACATAATGTATAAGGGAGATGTTTTATAGAGCTATAAGCAAAAATCCCTGAGTCCTCGGTTAAGCCGGTGTGAGTAGCCTCTACTCACTATTAAGCACCGCCCTGTGACTCCTTTGGATTGAAGCTGCTAGCATGGCTGCTGCTAAACTGTGTGCGTCCTCCGGTTTGCCCCCGGTGGCGTTTCCTCGATCAAAAAAGTAGACAGAACAAAAAAGGATCAAAGTAACAGCTGCTCCAAGGTAGAAAAAAATGGGGAAACCCACCAGCCATAGAAAATTAAAAACAATTTATTAGGCTACATAAAAAACATAAAGACAGTGAAAAAACTCCACCCACGCATTTCACGCCACCTATGGTGCTTTTTCAAGGAAAAAGATTCCCCATTTTTTCTACCTTGGAAGAGATGTTACTTTGATTTTTTTTTGTTCTACAGACATAAATTGGCATATTTTATTATTATTTTATTACAAACTTTGAAAGAAAGACTGTTGATCACATTTTCCTTTTATTTTATTTGTTTACTATATTCTTCAGGTGGAATTTGAGGAACAAGTGTGTTATGCAGCACTGGACCTCAGCCCTAAAAAGCCCAGGAAAAATAAAAAAAAGAAAGCCTGCCATATAGATGCTCAAGATTGTGTGGAGGACAGAAAACCCCTGAAGCCTGGCAATATCGTATCTAGATCCAGCATATACCTCAACAGTGAGCAGTTAAAAGCTGAAAGCAATGCCGCAGAGGATATGATCCATGACGACCCAATCAGGCTCTACCACCTAATACATATGTAACCCTTCTATGGTACCCCACCTGACATGAGATTGGGGGTACACTCCTTCTGGTCACTGAGTGGTCTGGGTGCTGTGACCTGCTGGTAAACAGGAGGGCTGAGTGCTCTGCGGTGTTGTGGGGAGAACCCAGGACAGGGACAGGAGGTGTGGTGTGGGACAGGTTACCTTGTTCTCTCAGGGTGCACAGTGCCTCCAGCCAGCAGGGATCCCCTGGGTCTACAGAGGAGAGACCCCCACTGACACTCCATTCTCCATACACAGGGACACACACAGCAGCTTCTTTTCTGTGGATCTTTATTCAGAGCAGCATAGATGTGCAGACAGCATACAGCATGATATCACAGGCTTGGAGTAATCTCTGCCCCTCTGCTCATGGCAGCTTGAATTCCCCTCCCTCCTCACCCAGGTGGGGAAGGAGGGAGAGAACTCTTCTTGGCTTGCTATCTCTCTCAGCTCTCTCTGAAGACTAACTCCTGATCACTAACTAACATACTATATTTTTGGAGACATGTCTCAATTTGAATATCCTCAGGGAGTGTCTCTAACTTTGAATCATTACAACTCAAAGCTGGATAACGATTGTCTCACACACACATCCGGGGGTGTTCCAACCCATATCCACCCTTTGGATTAACATGCTCAAAGGTTGCTTAGGCCCGCCTCTGAATATTGCTACAATACTTCAGAGCTGAAACTCACAAACAGGCTAACTGAAGGAATGAACCTTTCCACTGCCCGTTCTAACAGGACTGACAGAGGAAAGGCCCAGAATTAGCAATAGCTGCCGAAGGCCAGGCTATACATAAAACAAGAAACATATCTACAGAGGACCAAAATCAAACTGATTGACCCACCCGAAGCAGAATTTGTGATCTGCTGACTGGGATTTTTTTGTGCTTAATATGATCTGGGGTACTTGCATCATCTGTACTTGGCATATACCACGAACGGAAAAAGTGTAATTGCGAAAATAATATACTGAGCAATAAACAAGAAGAATATAAAGGAAGCATGTTGAAAGAAAACATGATAGGGAGCTCACTTTAACAGGTCAACGGCCTCTAGATTCTTTTAGTACTGAGATGAGAAAAGGTACAAGCACAGATCCCTCATGACCAATTGTTAGTAGCCTTATTTACTGACTGTGGGACCTTCCTTAGGTCTTACAGTAGTAGTAGAAAATGAGTGTGCTGAAAGCTCTTTCATCTCACTGGTAAAGATGTTTGCAGTAGTGTGAAACATGAATACAACTGCACAAAAGAGCGTTCAATAATGCCAGCCTTGATTACACATCCAAAGCGAAGTAAATATATTGCAATAAGACTGTTTTGTATCGGTCTTCGTTTGGAAGGACTGTAATACTTACTAAAAATGAACAGTGCAGTATACGGAAAAATGGTTGTAGATAACTTTGTATAAAATGATTTCATATATAAACAAGTACATATACATGTGCTGGATTATATGAATATATTAAGATGCTGGAAGAACCACTGTGTGAATTTACAAATAACCTATATATGTTTTTTTATATTTAAGGACTTGAAGAATCCAGTTCTCCATGTTAATTTGTTGGTAAAATCTGTGTTTATTTATTTTGTTTTTCCAGTGCTCTCCTTTGTATATATTAAAAAAAAAAATTAAGGGACACATCTGAATTAGGTGCCTGTCTGTGCACTTTTTTTTGTGGTTCCCATTGTGTCTTTTTTCTTTATCTCATAGCTTAGTGATGAAAGTTATAGGAAGGGGTGCTTAACAGTCAGTACAATTCTTCTTTTTTTTTTTTTTTACGGTGATTAGTTTATAATTTTTCACTTACAACAAAAATTCTTATGTATAGTTTATTAATCTATTTCAAGTTTTCATTGCTGCAACAGATAATAATGGGGTCCATATGCAGTAAAGCGCAGAGATTCTCAAATGTCCCCATCTTGTGGGCAACTGCATTGTTAGTAAACATTTGGAAGATACACACACACACACACACACACACACACACACACACACACACACACACACACACACACACACACACACACACACACACACACAGTATATAGCAAATGAAAATATAAATTGTGAGCACATTCACATGTCTTAGACAGGTCTGCAACCCCGCCTTTCAACCATTATCACCTAACATACAGTGCTTCCACTGCAGCAAGGGATTCTGGGAAATTACATGCAAATGAGCACACAATGTGTCACCTTTTGCCTGAAATCCATTTACATGGACCCCATATAAGCAAATGCTCTGCTGTTCACACAGCTTTTACGCACAGCATGGGATTAGATGCAAAGCCAGTCAAACCACGCACAGACATGCTTCAACCTTAATGGGTCTCATCAATGTGAGGTTTGTTGTACTGGCTTTGCAATTTTCAAGGCTGGGTGGATTTACCTAACACATTTTAAGTCATGGTGGGTGAAAAAGGCAACAAAAAATCTCCAGCGTTAGCATATAGCCAATAAAGAATATCACTTGTGAGCACATTCATATCCCAGAATCCCTTGCTGCAGTGGAAGCACTGTATGCTAGATGATAATGGTGAAAGGCAGGTTTGTAGACCTGTCTAAGACATGTGATTGTGCTCACAAGTGATATTCTTTATTGGCTATATGCTAACGATGGAGGTTTTTTGTTGCCTTTTTCACCCACCAAAACTTAAAATGTGCACACACACCACTACAAAGGAAAAGGGGGGAGAAGCTGGTACAAATTAACAGGGTCTGAAAGGGGGCCCGGGACCCGACTATATTGCATGTTTTCGCTTTCTCGGTAGTATCATTATTTGTCACTCCTTGCTGCCGCCCTCCTTCTCCTTCTGAACCGCAGTATTAAATGACATCAGAACGTCGTGTTATCATGGCAACGCGACACCGTCACGGTGACGTCAGCGGCGTCATTTTACGCTGTGGTTCAGATGGAGAAGGAGGCCGTAAGCAAAGAGGCGGCCACACATCTAAGTGCGGGAGAGAAAAGAGCTGCTAAGTGTCCCGGAAAAAAACATTTCACCGGGGCCCGAACTCACTCTTGGCAGCCCAGCATGTATCTACGATTAACCATATATACCGTACAATACCCAGGCAGGAACTTGGATAAAGGACACAGCACACTGAGTGAATCAAAAAAGTTTGTATTGTGGTCAAGAAATGATACCAATGTTTTGGTCAGCTATGGGGCCTTCATCAGCAGACGGAGACGTTGGTACCATAAATAAGTAAGATAAAAGTGACAGACCTCAGCAGAAAGTTGTGTGGAGAGAATATGAAAGGCTTCAGGGATAATCACTGTTGAGTCAAGGTCTGATGCATCTGAACTTCATAAAGAAACATAGAAACCTTAGAACCTTAGAACAACACTCCATTCCATTACTCATTGTACTATGACCTGCACGGTATTGTGATGTCATTTCACCCATTCAATATGTTCTCAGAGGATACCAGTAACTCAGACTAATCCACGGAGGAAACTTGGATTCACTTTACTATTTGGGATTACACATGGACTACCTGATTCCCACTCAGATTTTGTGATTGATACTACTGTAACCCCCTGTATCTGCTATCAGCACAGGACATGGCCCCTTTAAGAATTACATTCCACTGGACCATGTGACTGTGCTTAGCCAGTGGAGTGACAGTTGGAAAGGGAGCCGAGGGAGTGAGGCTACTACAGAGAGAGATTAGGGAGCCCGGCTGTGCATGAATTACACCAGGTTGGAGTGGGTGAGCTAACCCACAAAGGATTTAAACTGCAGTTATATTGCCATCAGTTTGATCTTTATGAAGCACCAGGCCTGCAACACACACACAGTTTATGAGCTGCAACGATTGTGCTAGCGCACCAGGATCTACAGGCCAGTACCCCATGATTGGGAGGCCAGACAGAGATAAAAGTTATTATTTGTTTGCACAGCGTTCGCACTGTTGGTATAGTTTGCTTAAATATGTGTATGGAGTGATTCTGAGATTAAGTCACCGTACTAATTCATATGAGATATGCAACGCCACAAATTATAGCTATGAGAATATAAAAATTGTTATAATTCATTACCACTGTGTTGTATCTTGTCACTACAGTCTCACACAACATGTAGCTCACACTATAAGAATTAAACAATAACCCATAGGACTCAGGCTCCCACCTCAGTGATAGGCCATATAATCTGAGGTAAAATAAAGAGGGGTTATATGTATATAATATATATATATATTTTTTTTAATTCTCAATATATTTTAATACATAACACAAAAAAAAGCACACGCTTCATAGCGCGTAACTGTGTACAAAAATGGGTAAATTTATTAAGGAGAGTGTCCTTAGGAGATACACTTACAAAAGGTTAAAATAACATGTACATTGGAGAGAAACTGTATGGGGCGTCATCTACAGGAGCAGGGGGGGGGGGGTGGGGGGCATAGTGATACTGTGCATCTGGTGTAGCTGCATCTGACTCCTGCCACGAGCCCTGCAGCGTTTCAAGTGCTCAAAAGAGCTTCCTTCTGTAATGCACCGTTGGAAATACAGGCAGAGCAGCTGAAAGGTAACGAGAACACAGTACCTCCTCCCACACGCCCGCCTGAGATGACGTCACCGCGTCTCTACGCGTTTCGTCACGTTGCGTGACTTCCTCAGGAGTTGATTGGTTGATGTGTCATAGCCAGTTTTATAGGGCAAAGTCCACGTAAACACGGCGAAAAAAGCTCAAAGAAGACTGGAATCAGCTCTGCTGATTCAACACACAATCGAAAACGGCTAATAGTATGATATTATTGTTAGAAAAATGATATAATCAATACTAAAATCGCATAAAATGCACTGTGTGCTATACAAAACTAACAAAAACAAACCAGTATAAATATTAAAGGTGGATACATTAGTGATAAATATAAAAATAAACACTAGCAATAAAAATCGGTGTATATATAATACCCGTAAATATAGCATAAACTAATCTAATCATTAGATCTTCAGTGGTGATAGAAAATAAATGCACTGTGGTATACAGCTACTTGAAGTAAAATTTATAATATTTGCAGTCCACCTACAATCAATGAGAAGCATTGATTTAATTATTTTGTCGAGGGAGTTTATGATTTTTCGATTAACTGGGTCAAAGTTACAAGATTATACAAAAATTGTGACAAGTTTTAGAAGTAGATAAAAAGGAATCTGTACGTTGCAATGTATAGGGTTCCTGAAAGATTACGGGTAGATTTGGAACATATATTAGCACGCATTAAAGAACTGCATCCGTTATAATAAAAAACAAAGAGAATATCCACCCAAGTTAAACTTCGTATCTCTGACCAACATTGTGTATATTTGTCAAGAGTTGGAAAACTTCAGAAGAATGTCAAATATTGAAAAGACCCAGAGCTAGATATTTATCCTGATCCCCTTCACCCATGATGTGATCAATGAAAAGTGTATGACCTAGATCTATATACAGATGAGGCGCGATACAAGTTCCCCGTGCATCACGTGGTGGACCGCGGCTCAAGTGCGGCCAAGCACGATCACAGCCCAGCGCAGAGGTAATTTCCCTAGAATTTTTAACGTTGCTGCCTATATCTATACTGTATATATTTGTTTATTCTCTAATTAAGTTTACGTCAAACCACTTATTTTGCTTAGGGAGTGTACAAAATACATATTGGGTGTTATTCATTCAATTGAGATGGAGCCGATAGAGGCACTATGGCACACAAACTCCCATGGATGTCAATGGCAATTTCCACTCGATGGTGCCATTACAGATGAATTAATAACCCCCATTGTCCCATCTGTAACCCCAGGGGATGCTATGTACAATAATGGTTGTGTTACCACTTATATAGTAATATTCTTTGCAAGTACCTAAGCAACTGAAGGTTCACATATCAACAAAATAACACTGCTGTACTAAAACCATGACGACACAGCACTGGTTGTTCCAAGAACAGTCTGACATTGATTGACCTGCTAAATCTGAAAGGAATTTCAAGATTAACTAAACCCTAGTATCTCTGCCTATGAAAAGAATATGAAAACCAGAAACAGGCACTCAAAACATTAATATTTGACATTTCAGTTACTGTACCAAAGTAATCTTTATCAAGCCTTAATGAATAAGCACAAGCAAAGCTCCCTTCATTACACCTTCTTCAATGTTATGGTTAGAGGTCCAAGAAAAATCAAGGTCTTGGCAATTAAAGATTGAATGCGTAATTGAGAAGACTCCCACCCCCTCATTAAGAGGTCCTTGATGAAAATAAAATTTTACTTAAAAGAAGTTAAAGCAGACATGTTTTAAAGTCTGATTACATTTGTTTAAACAAAGACCATTTCATTGCTACATTTTCATTATACCGCTCAACCCCCTTATAACGCTTTTCTTGGGGTCCAAAGAATCACATCGCGCTATAAGCAGATCGCGTTAGAAATAATGTATAATTGTATGCATTGTACAAGAAAGTATTTAAGATATCAATAATCGTGTTAAGTATTCATAAATAAGAAAAGTGGGAGCCACGCTTGCATCGCGGTATAAGCAGATTCGCGTTGTAACGGATCGCCTTATAATGGGGTTGAGCTGTATATATGTTTTGGTAAACTAGGATTGTGCATGTAAAGGCAGGCTACAGATTAAAAAAACAATACATTATGAGGCAAAGTAATACATTTTACACCTACGGAAGGGAATGCCAAACCAGTTTACATTCTTGCACCCAATACAAAATCCTTAGAATAATTCAAGGAGAACAAGTTATTGTAAAAAGTATGCCCTCTAACAGCCAGGTATATTTTATGCATCATTCAGTGTTGAATGAACGTGACTTGTTGCTAAATGCTGGCCTTATATATGGTGAGAACGTATAGTAGAGGACTTGCTATACAGGTGTAGTGTGTTAGGATCGTGCAGTAAACTTCAATTTCAGGAAATATAACTTTCTTGCTTTTTTTTGAGAACATGAATATTTTCACAAAATCTGGACATACAAAAACAATAACTATACAAGACGAAGTATTTTATATAGTAAACCACAAAGTTTAATGACAGTTCCACAATATTAACTCACAAAAACATTACATTGAACAAATACTGTATAAAAGTAACCATATACAGGTTTAGTGAACACAACCATACTGTTGAAAATATTTACATCTTTCAGCATAAATGTTGAGGTTTCCATAGTATTTGTATAACTGGGCAATCGGTGTTTTAAAATAATAATAAAAAAATTTAAAAAAAAGAAAAGAATCGCCACAATATTTAAAATAAGTATTACATTTGGATAAAACGGATCTAAATAGAAATGTTTTTACAATTAAGAAACAGTTGAACTAGACACACTAAGTGGCAGTTAAAATAAAAAAAAAACATGTACATTACAGGAATATCCCGTTATCAGTTACACAATTGCCTCGATTAAAAATGTATCCTAACATTAAAACCATGCTTTTCAACTCAACTGAATTTACTTGCTAATTGGAAGTAAAAAAAGGATAAAATGCGGCGAATTCAGATTTCCCCAAATCTGCATTTCAAATCCACTTAACACGTTAGTAATATAGCTGAGACTTCCTATCCACACAAAAGGTTTACAGGTTTATTCTCAGTCGGCACACGAAATACGCGTCAAGAATGGAAATGTTGGATTCCGTGATGTTACGGCGCATCTCATGACATGACCAACTGAGTTCTATGACAACATTTTCACGTGCGTATTATAGCTCCTGGGAGATAGGCGATGGAGAGCAATATCCACCTTCACCTACATAAGGGACAATGCAGAAACTGGAGACGTACAGCTGTGGACTCCCGTTGTAAAATGTGCAGATGCTTAATACAGGTGTAGCTAAACTAAATTTACCTATAAGCTAGGAAAGCCACAGGCTTGTGACCACAGCGTTCCCCGGCAGCAGGCATCGATAGTGCCTAGGGACAGATACAAGGAATGAACCCTCTCCCACAGGAAGCCGTGGCTTTTACCTTCCCTGGAGCCTAGGGATGTTTGTTTTTTTTCTGCCGTGGCTCCAGGAATGCTAGATTTGCCTACATTTGTAGGCAACCTAAAAGGACTTTAATGATTTACTCTTAGGATAAAATGCAACCAGCAAAGGGATTGCTTAAGCATGAATCAGTACAAAAATATACATATTTCAAAAATGATCTTGCAGTTCTCAGCAGCCGAGTCAATATCTTACTTGTAGCTCAATTTCCTGTAGATGCTAAAAAGAAGAGCAGTATATTAGAAATCTTTAATATCCCATAACTCTTCACAAATACAAAGAGATGAAAAAGACAAATACAGGGGGTCTCTAATGCTGTTACTTCTTCACCCCCCCCCCCCCCATATCTGGCATTCACTAATCTACCAGGATCTATGGAGCATGTGGTTAACTTAATTTATCATAACTAGAATGTACACAACTTTCACGTTAACCCTTAAGAGAAGTTTCAACAGTTTATACATTGGCAGGTTCTACGTATTCTATTTTAATGTCGCGACTGGAGATAAAAATGTTACACAAATGAGCAAAACTGGTCAATTTGGGACTTCCGCCACAAACAAATAATTAGTGACATTTCCAAATATTCGCCACGCTTTACAAATGTATTATTTACTACAAGCTCTGGTGAGATGCCATCTTCAGCAAAATGTACGTGAAATTAGTTACTGTAAATACAATCTGTGCGGCACAGAGACAGAAATACACCACATGCCTAACTGGAGTCAGAGTTGGTAGTAATACTGTAGTATTTGTGTATGAATGGGAGTCTTCTGGGCTGCATATAAGGGAAACAGTAAAAATCCTGATGAACAATAGGCCTCAGCCCCTAGGAGAGTGCAAGAGAACCTGCCACGCCCTGGCTACTTTTCCCCCACTTCACAACTGCCACTTCAATGTAGGGGGGATGGAAACTGAATGCAGAACACGGATCTCAGTCTCGCGATCCCTCTGAGCTCAAGCACAGTGCTAGGACATGTCAGTAGGGACCACCACAACCTGTTAGAGCCACCAAGAGAACCATATGATACCTCTAGCACCGATTGACTATATATATACATATATATATATATATATATATATATATATATTATATATAAATATATATATATGAACAGATGGCATTCTCGTGTATAAAAGTGATTGTAGGTGCTTGTCCCATAATAAGCAGATAGACAAAAGTATCCTCACCGGGCAGACTTTGTAGCAGGCTTTCTAGAAAGAACGAGACCGCACATCAGGCAACCTGAATTCCAAGATGTATTGCAGGTAAGTGGCACAAACACCCGACGTTTCGGTCCAGTTTGTAGGACCAAAACGTTGGGTGTTTGTACCACTTACCTGCAATACATCTTGGAATTCAGGTTGCCTGGTGTGTGGTCTCGTTATTTCTGGAAAGCCTGCTACAAAGTCTGCCCCATATAGTTACTGGAGTAATAATTATGATTCAACATTTAATTATTATTCAATTGAATTTATATAGTCACAATATAGTAAATATTGCTTTTGTGTGCGGTATGATGAACACATTTAGTAAGGTTAATACCCTGGTTAAGTTCTGCCTTGCGTCTGTGTCAAAAGCTTAGGTTCCAAGTGCAGGCCCATGTACTAAAATATATAAGGGAATGCTGGCTCTCTAATTCTTTATATGAAAATGACAGCTGGGGCGACCAAGACGGATCGCGTGTACTCAGATTTGCAATTCTAAGGACGTTCTCTCCAAAGGATCCATTAAAACCAGATTTAAATGGAGTTACCATGGGGTTGGTATGTCTTTACAACTACAGGCTAGCAAGAATTAAATGTTTTGTACAGTATGTGTTGGTGTACAAACCAATGTACGTGGTTGTTATAATGATATTCTACACATTTTTACATGTAACCAGTTGCAGATACATTAATTTCACCCACAAATTACATTTAATATGTATATATCTGAGGGGTTATCTGGAATATGATGGTGCTGGTTAAGTACTTGGAGAGACTTATGGAGTCTTTTATACTCTGATTAAAGTCGAAATAAATGAAAGTCCTCGATTTCAGGTCATAAATGTGTCCCCGGTCAAGGGAAAGTGATAAACAATCAAGACACTCCCCTACAGACTTGTAAAGGTATTTAGAGACCCGTTTTGTGGTTGATCCCTTTCATACACTCAAGCATCTACGTGACATTTATCAACATGGCTTTCTTTCTATTGTACTCTTTTTCCATAGGAGAAATTCTCTACCCGCAGATTAGTGAAGTGCTCAGGGACGAGAATGCGGTAAACACTCCCTAATTGGAATGCATGTTAAATGTGGTGAGAGATAATATAATGTGTACAGTTGCATTTATGCTTGTACTGTACTTCTTTTACATCTGACATTCAGCTCTCGTGACATGTTTTACAGGAACATTTATCACGACTCCATATATTAACCAAACTGTGATGGTAATAACAACAGCCAAACCAGGATTTGATACTAAACATTGTGCCTTTAAAAACAAAAAACAGAAACAATGCACATTTATGCTTTCAAACAAATAGTTAAGAAATGAAAAAACACATGGATTTTTACTGGCTGCTCAACAGCTAAATCAGGTTTCAAATTAAACTAAGGAGTACTGAAGAAAGCTTATGTTACTAAATCCTTTGTTCCATTTTTTAGAAGTTACCGTCATTTCACCATACCTGGTGTTGGTCCTTTGTACTCTTCTAGGTGAGCTCCAAGTATTGGGACCTCTTGGGCTCCAGCTGTATCCCCTCTGAGCCAAAGAACCTTGAAGCAGAATGAAAATTCATATACCGAGATTTGGTCATAGGAATGACAGGCTGTCGTAATTTACTTCTGTTGTAAACATGTTGTTTTCATTGGAATTAGACAGTCAATACACATTTGAAGTGAGATAATATCATAGGTAAGTTGGCAAGAGAAAACTGTGCTGTGATGAGTAACAAAATAATACCTATAACAGAAAACCTGCTGCACTGCACCTTCCTATATCGATGTTCTCTCTTGGTCATCATACCATAAATATGTCAGTATATCTACTCGTTCCATACTCAAAAATAATTCAAAACGTGTGTGAAGTCTGCTTCTCAACAGGTTAACTACAGATTTGACAATCAATTAGGTAAGATTGTTTTTCTCTGTACCTGTTCCCAAATCTCTGTCACCCAGAGTACACCAAATTATTGTAAAATGAACTTGCACTGCAAATTGATAATGAAATACATTGCTAAGTGTTCTAAACAACTTACCAGAGGCACTTGGACTCAGAGATAATGTACGATTTGAAAGAGCAGGATATTCATTCTGCAAATCAAATAGTTCTATATTATGCAAAGCACAGACTTATTATTTCTTACCTTAACTACTAAACATTGCTAATAAACATTATTTGAATTTAAACCGGTCACCAAAAGAACAGGAAATTTGGCATACTTTCTAGGAGCACGTGCCGTCCGACTTAAGAATGTAAACTGGCGATGCAATAAGGATTAAGCAATATAACATTGTCTCTTCAACTTTGTTAGCCCTTCACAGTTTAAAGTACAAAATTGAGACCACTGCAACATTAAAAAAAAAAAAAAAAGCTGTGTGTGCTGAGCACGCGCATAGTAAGTGAAACTTCTTTGACTTTTGTCACAGAAATTGTATTTGTGTTGGTGATGTTTTAATTAAAAATCAAAATACAATTTCAGTTACAAAACGCAAATAAATTTGACTTAGAATGCGCGTGCTCGGCACACATCCCATGTATTAGCTATTTGCACTAAGTGTGAATTCCTTGTGTGTATGTGTGTCAGTGTGTGTGTCAGTCAGTCAGTCAGTCAGTCAGTGTGTGTGTGTGTATGTCAGTCAGTCAGTCAGTGTGTGTGTCAGTCAGTGTGTGTGTGTGTGTCAGTCAGTGTGTGTGTATGTGTGTCAGTCAGTGTGTATGTGTAAGTCAGTGTGTGTGTCAGTCAGTGTTTGGGTGGGTCAGAGTGTGCGGGGGGGTGTGGGTGAGTCAGTCAGTGTGCGGGGAGGGGTGGGTGAGTCAGTCAGTGTGCGGGGAGGGGTGGGTCAGTCAGTCAGTGTGTGGGGAGGTGTGGGTGAGTCAGTCAGTGTGCGGGGAGGGGTGGGTCAGTCAGTCAGTGTGCGGGGAGGTGTGGGTGGGTCAGTCAGTCAGTGTGCGGGGAGGTGTGGGTGGGTCAGTCAGTCAGTGTGCGGGGAGGTGTGGGTGGGTCAGTCAGTCAGTGTGCGGGGAGGTGTGGGTGGGTCAGTCAGTCAGTGTGCGGGGAGGTGTGGGTGGGTCAGTCAGTCAGTGTGCGGGGAGGTGTGGGTGGGTCAGTCAGTCAGTGTGCGGGGAGGTGTGGGTGGGTCAGTCAGTCAGTGTGCGGGGAGGTGTGGGTGGGTCAGTCAGTCAGTGTGCGGGGAAGTGTGGGTGGGTGGGTCAGTCAGTCAGTGTGCGGGGAAGTGTGGGTGGGTGGGTCAGTCAGTCATTGTGCGTGGAGGTGTGTGTGGGTGGGTCAGTCAGACAGACAGTGTGCGGGGAGGTGTGGGTGGGTCAGTCAGTGAGTGTGCGGGGAGGTGTGGGTGGGTCAGTCAGTCAGTGTGCGGGGAGGTGTGGGTGGGTCAGTCAGTCAGTGTGCGGGGAGGTGTGGGTGGGTCAGTCAGTCAGTGTGCGGGGAGGTGTGGGTGGGTCAGTCAGTCAGTGTGCGGGGAGGTGTGGGTGGGTCAGTCAGTCAGTGTGCGGGGAGGTGTGGGTGGGTCAGTCAGTCAGTGTGCGGGGAGGTGTGGGTGGGTCAGTCAGTCAGTGTGCGGGGAAGTGTGGGTGGGTGGGTCAGTCAGTCAGTGTGCGGGGAAGTGTGGGTGGGTGGGTCAGTCAGTCATTGTGCGTGGAGGTGTGTGTGGGTGGGTCAGTCAGACAGACAGTGTGCGGGGAGGTGTGGGTGGGTCAGTCAGTGAGTGTGCGGGGAGGTGTGGGTGGGTCAGTCAGTCAGTGTGCGGGGAGGTGTGGGTGGGTCAGTCAGTCAGTGTGCGGGGAGGTGTGGGTGGGTCAGTCAGTCAGTGTGCGGGGAGGTGTGGGTGGGTCAGTCAGTCAGTGTGCGGGGAGGTGTGGGTGGGTCAGTCAGTCAGTGTGCGGGGAGGTGTGGGTGGGTCAGTCAGTCAGTGTGCGGGGAAGTGTGGGTGGGTGGGTCAGTCAGTCAGTGTGCGGGGAAGTGTGGGTGGGTGGGTCAGTCAGTCATTGTGCGTGGAGGTGTGTGTGGGTGGGTCAGTCAGACAGACAGTGTGCGGGGAGGTGTGGGTGGGTCAGTCAGTGAGTGTGCGGGGAGGTGTGGGTGGGTCAGTCAGTCAGTCAGTGTGCGGGGAGGTGTGGGTCAGTCAGTCAGTCAGTGTGCGGGGAGGTGTGGGTGGGTCAGTCAGTGTGTGGGGGGGTGGGTGGGTCAGTCAGTGTGTCAGTCAGTGTGTGGGGGGGGGGTGGGTGGGTCAGTCAGTGTGTGGGGGGGGGTGGGTGGGTCAGTCAGTGTGTGGGGGGTTCAGTCAGTGTGTGGGGGGCGGGGGTGGGTGGGTCAGTCAGTGTGTGGGGGGGTGGGTGGGTCAGTCAGTGTGTGGGGGGGGTGGGTGGGTCAGTCAGTGTGTGGGGGGGTGGGTGAGTCAGTGTGTAGGGGGGTGGGTGGGTCAGTCAGTGTGTGTTCAGTCAGTGTGTGGGGGGGTGGGTGGGTCAGTCAGTGTGGGGGGGGGTGGGTGGGTCAGTCAGTGTGTGGGGGGGGGTGGGTGGGTCAGTCAGTGTGTGGGGGGGGTAGGTGGGTCAGTCAGTGTGTGGGGGGTGGGTGGGTCAGTCAGTGTGTGGGGGGGGGGTGGGTGGGTCAGTCAGTCAGTGTGCGGGGAGGTGTGGGTGGGTCAGTCAGTCAGTGTGTGGGGAGGTGTGGGTGGGTCAGTCAGTCAGTGTGCGGGGAGGTGTGGGTGGGTCAGTCAGTCAGTGTGCGGGGAGGTGTGGGTGGGTCAGTCAGTCAGTGTGCGGGGAGGTGTGGGTGGGTCAGTCAGTCAGTGTGCGGGGAGGTGTGGGTGGGTCAGTCAGTCAGTGTGCGGGGAGGTGTGGGTGCGTCAGTCAGTCAGTGTGCGGGGAGGTGTGGGTGGGTCAGTCAGTCAGTGTGCGGGGAAGTGTGGGTGGGTGGGTCAGTCAGTCAGTGTGCGGGGAAGTGTGGGTGGGTGGGTCAGTCAGTCATTGTGCGTGGAGGTGTGTGTGGGTGGGTCAGTCAGACAGACAGTGTGCGGGGAGGTGTGGGTGGGTCAGTCAGTCAGTGTGCGGGGAGGTGTGGGTGGGTCAGTCAGTCAGTGTGCGGGGAGGTGTGGGTGGGTCAGTCAGTGTGTGGGGGGGTGGGTGGGTCAGTCAGTGTGTGGGGGGGTGGGTGGGTCAGTCAGTGTGTGGGGGGGGGGTGGGTGGCTCAGTCAGTGTGTGGGGGGGGGTGGGTGGGTCAGTCAGTGTGTGGGGGGTTCAGTCAGTGTGTGGGGGGGGTGGGTGGGTCAGTCAGTGTGTGGGGGGGTGGGTGGGTCAGTCAGTGTGTGGGGGGGTGGGTGGGTCAGTCAGTGTGTCGGGGGGTGGGTGAGTCAGTGTGTGGGGGGGTGGGTGGGTCAGTCAGTGTGTGGGGGGGGTGGGTGGGTCAGTCAGTGTGGGGGGGGGGTTGGTGGGTCAGTCAGTGTGGGGGGGGGGGTGGGGGGGTCAGTCAGTGTGTGGGGGGGTGGGTGGGTCAGTCAGTGTGTGGGGGGGTGGGTGGGTCAGTCAGTGTGTGGGGGGGGGGGTGGGTGGGTCAGTCAGTGTGTGGGGGGGGTGGGTGCGTCAGTCAGTGTGTGGGGGGGGGGGTCAGTCAGTGTGTGGGGGGGGTGGGTGGGTCAGTCAGTGTGTGGGGGTGGGTGGGTCAGTCAGTGTGTGGGGGGGTGGGTGGGTCAGTCAGTGTGTGGGGGGGGTGGGTCAGTCAGTGTGTGGGGGGGGGTGGGTGGGTCAGTCAGTGTGTGGGTCAGTCACTGTGGGTGGGGTGTGGGTGGGTCAGTCAGTGTGTGGGGGGGGGTGGGTCAGTCAGTGTGTGTCGGGGGGTGGGTTCAGTCAGTGTGTGTGTGTGGGGGGGGGTCAGTCAGTGTGTGTGGGGGGGGGGTCAGTCAGTGTGTGTGGGGGGGGGGCGGGTGGGTCAGTCAGTGTGTGGGGGGGGGTGGGTGGGTCAGTCAGTGTGTGGGGGGGGTGGGTGGGTCAGTCAGTGTGTGGGGGGGGGTCAGTCAGTGTGTGGGGGGGTGGGTGGGTCAGTCAGTGTGTGGGGGGGGTGGGGGGGTCAGTCAGTGACGGGGTGGGTGGGTGGGTCAGTCAGTGTGTGGGGGGGGTGTGGGGGTCAGTCAGTGTGTGGGGGGGGTGGGGGGGGTCAGTCAGTGTGTGTGGGGGGGGTCAGTCAGTGGGTGGGGTCAGTCAGTGTGTGGGGGAGGGGGTCAGTGAGTGTGTGGGGGTGTGTGTCAGTGTGTGTGTCAGTCAGTGTGTATGTGTGTGTGTGTATGTGAGTCAGTGTGTGTGTATGTGAGTCAGTACAGTATGTGTGTATGTGTCAGTGTGTATGTGTCAGTGTGTATGTATGTGTGTGTGTGTGTGTGTCCTGCCCCCCTTTCTCCTGACTCTCCCCAGCACACTTGTCCTCCCCCCAGCACACTTGTCCTCCCCCCAGCACCCTTATCCTTTCCCTGCACCCAGACCCTTTCAGCATTCCCCCCCCCCCCCATTCCTACCAGATCGCGGCACAGAGGAGATGGAGGCAGTGTCGGCGGGGGGAGAGGGAGAAGCGCGTCATCGTCAGCTGGAGCCAACTCGGAGGCTTCTGATGGTGCTGTGGGGGACGTGGGGGACGCAGCGCACTCATCACCCCCCTCCTCCCCCCCCGTTTCCGGAGCAGTTCTATGCCTCGGCCGGGGCATGCACCGGGAGGAGAGGCCGCAGGAGATCAGTGCCTGCATAGAGCCCCGGGGAGCAGTGTGGGCTTCAGTGTCCCTGTGAGGAGAGTCATGGCGTCTCGAGCGTCGCCATGACTACCGGGCATGCGCAGCATATCAATGGGCGGGGAACGGGCGGGGAATCAGCGGCGCCGTCACAACTGCGCATGCGCGGCATGGCAGCGGCCGTTAGGAGCGCCGCATTTGTCACGATGTGTGGGGGGGGTGGGGCTGGGGGGGGGAGGGGGCTTAGGGGGGGGAGCGATTAGGAGCGGCGCCGGCGGCGATCTGATTTGTGGAGCGGGTGTGATGTCAGTGTTGGGGTCGGGCTGAGCCAGAACACAGCCCGGCCTCAACTGCCAGCACTGACGTCACATCCGTTTCATTTCTGTCTCCACAATTCTTTTTTGCCCCATCACGAATGAGGTGCCACTAAGGAAGTTTCACTTCAAAAAAAGTTTGCACTCACTATAATCAGTTTTTCTCAACAATCTTCTCAGGACAACTCAAATGTTAGGAATAACAAATTAATTACCAAGCATGTGTGCAATTATATTAAATATGAATGTGTGATGGATATAACCAGCCAATAGCCTAGCTAAGGTGCCCAAGTGAGAAGATTGAGAGAAAGTGTCGCAGACACACACAATTACAAGTTGCTATAAAACTACTTCAGAGCAATTTGCAGTCAGCTCTGAAGTGGGATCCAGCAGAACTTTCTAATGCACTAATTTGCACAGAACGATAGCCTACAAAGTGAAAAAAGATCCCAGCTCTGCAAGCTGAGGCAAAGAGACTAGTAACAGGCACTGGCATTCACGGACCGTTCTACTCCAAAAAGCTCAAATGGCTAAAATTCAACTAAAGCGTATTTTTGGAACAAAGGATCAGAGTTACAGTTTTGATTTGATTCAATAAGGTGGGTGGGGAGGGAGAGAACCCATACACTGCACTATATCCAGGAGGAAGATTAGAAAACAGACTTTGGCTTAGTCAGTATGCACTCTGTTCTAGAACCATAACAGTAAAATACATTTGCAAGACCAAAAAGGCAGATTGACTTACTGGATAATGACTAGAGTTGCCATTGTACGAGGCTTCGAAAACACTCTCAGTCATGCCAGTCCTTTCCCACTGGGGACACCGGTTTGCTATATAATAAGATTGTGGCTGCAATGCACCCGACATATGGCTTTCTGGTATACTTCTGTGCCTTTTAAGCTTTGAAAAAGACAGATCATCACTTGCTGCCCTTTTACGTCTGCTTGACACTGGTGAATTGATCAGAGCATTTACAGTTTCTGATACTTGCGTTTCTTGGCTAATTGCGTTTAGGATTCTTCGCCTGGGCAAAAACATCGGATGTGGATCCCCTAAAACTAGTTTCCTGTACACGGTTTTAAGTTCTGAACTGGTTTTAGCAGGACTTTTCACTATAGGAAATGTGGAAAAAGAATGCCTTCTTCTTATGGTGCCTTGAATCTCTTTGGGCCACATAATCAGCCCTACATGGTTAGAAGTCTGTGCTGGTGACTTTATCTCACAATTCTCCAGCTTCCTTTGATTCAGCAACGCCGCAGACAACAGTTTTGATGGCGATTCACCAACTTGATAGCTTTCTCTTGGACCCAATAATGAAGAACATGGAAGTACACATCTGGTAAACCATGCGTCACTTTTACGCAAACATTCTGGCCTTGATGCGATGCCGCTCTCATTACAGATTTCGTTAGTAAAAGTCTGGTCTGTGGGAAGGGTATGTGACAAAAAAGAAGCTTGCAGTAGATTCGGCTTTGCAACTTGAAGACTTTGTTCTGTGTAAGGATCTCTGGAGCACAAGCTCCTCTGCCCACGTTCAGCAATACCGGAATTGTTCAAATCGCTTGTATCTTCAGGTCTCCAAGGCATGTGGGAATTTGCCTCATAATTAACAGTGCAACACGCTTTCTCTTTCTTAGAAATTGGGCCCAGCAGCGACTTTGAAAGCCTGGATGTGGGAATCTCTCTTTTTACTCTGGTAAGATCTGTCTTGTGCTTGTTAGCGTACCAAACATTGCGTCTGTAGTATTGAAGTACATTAACGGCTGCCCATTTTTTGCTTTGGATTTCCATCAGTCTGCTGAAAAATTGTATCATATTCGGATAAAAGTCAGCAAGAGTGACATCCCCGAATTCAGAGAAATTAGAGTCGTTACAGTCCACAGATTCTGGCTTATCTGTTTCACTGTCCTCCCCTTCCGTAAAACAAAGTGTCTGCTTACATGCTCCTGCTGTACTATCCGACGCCAACTGTCTATTGTGTCTACCAATAAATCTTTTCAGTTGTGTGGCAATGGAGACTTTTAGAGGAGAAGCAAAAGAACGGGAAGCATTGGTACTTTTATGTTCAAGATATCCAAGAGAAATATCTTCTCTGTTACCTGGAAAATGAAAATTTATAACGTTATCAATTACATTTTAAAGATCTAAAAAAAGTCAATAATTGTTCAGCTTTAACACTGTGTATTTATTCTGCAGTTGTTTTTGTAACTGGATTGGACAAGTCCCATGACCTGCATTATTTTCAGCTCTGTGACCTCCTAGTTCCAGACATACCTTCGGTGAAGTTACCGCTGTGGAAGCAGGAGATTTAAATGGCCATGATTCCAGCTTCCTATTGGCCTGCGATTTGAACGGACATTTAATTTCCCTGGAGGCTTTATACCAGTAATTTGCACCAGCATATAGTAAGATTCAGCTCCGGGGAACTCCCCAAAACTAATAAAAACCAGCCGGGTTTGCCGCGAGATCTTTGATAGATGTACAATGTTCTGTTACGTATGCTGTAGAATAGGGGCTAGTGAATATATTCTGTCATGATGTAACAATGTGACAAAACATTGACATAATGCTAACTCAGATCACACAAGCTTTCCATCTGCAATGACACACCCTCTGTGAAGTGAAGTAATGCACCATTATAACAGTGACGTCACTTCCATTCACATAAATGAAAGTTAATGCACCATTGATTGTACAGTACAGCACATTGCTTCTCACCATAAAAGAGACCGCAGTTCCTAAACAACCAACTGGACAAGACAGATATCAGATTTTTCAGTGAATGGTTTCCAAATCAACCAATTTTGTCTACAAGGTCCTTGAGCAATCTACCAAACATTACTATACAGATGCAGCCTTGGTCGTATCAGGTAGAATAAACCCACTGAAAGCAGCCATGGTTTTTACGGTTCGTTCCCCGAGCCGCAGCGTTTTGCTTTTCTTCACACAGCTCTGGCGATAGTAATACTGGCTACATCTGTATCCAATACAAAGGCAGAGAATGGCGGGGGAGGGGGGCATTTTTTATTACCGTGTTTATTTTTCATTGGCGAAACTTTTACAGAAAAATATTTTTCTCCTGTGCGTTCAACCTACAAAAAAAAGAAAAGAAAAAGATAATAGATCACGTCCTAACTAAGGCCTCGTCCAGGCTCTTCGCTTGCGTGCTGAGGCGCAGGGAAAGCGTTGTCTTTCCCTGGCCTTGCGGTTGCTTGCCCTGCGCTCCGTCAGGGGGCGGGCCAGTTCCGTCACGGAGCTGGTCCGCCCTCATTGGGCGAACCGCTCACGTGACCGGCAAGCGCTTGATTTTTTTGGATTTTTAAAATTGGGTAAGACCTACGGTTCCGCGCGCTTGCGGAAGCGTAAGCGAGCCCCTACTGAAGCCGCTCTAATTGCGACTGTAGGGGCTCAGTGCTGAACGGGAGCGCGCGTCAGCATGCTTCAGCAAGCAAGTGCTTACCATGGACGAGGCCTAAAGGTGTAATTAGCAGTGACATCTACAAGTCATACTCTACATTTTACTTGCCAATTTCCTATCAAATGGCAGAAAAGCCAATTGGCTACAGATCATAGAATTTACTTAGTAAAAAGTCATTTATTTATAAAGAGATAATATTTAGCAGCGCAGTACAACGGGCTGTGAAAGACCATAACAATAAAATGACATTAACAGACAATAAGCAAGGAGGGCCTTGCTCAAAGGATACAGTCCAAAACGTGAGGGCGTGCAAGTTACAGTGGGGAAGAAAAAAGGAAGGGTGTGTGCCGAGCATGCGCGTTCTAAGTGAAACTTCTTTGTGTTTTGTCACTGACATTGTATTTTGATTGTTATGATTTTGATTGAATTAAAGACTTGAGTATAATTTTTTTTCCTGCAGAAATTTCCATAATACCAGTTGGAAAAGATGATACAATTGACTTATGATAACTAAAGTAAGATATACAGGTAAACCCCGTTATAGCGCGACCCGTTATAACGCGGTTTTCACGTGGCTCCCATTTAAAAATAAATAAATATATAAATCAAAATTTTTTTTTACATGTTTTTTTGCACACTGCACGCTTCACACTGCACACACTGCACACACACTCTCACTGCACACACACACACTCTCACTGCACACACACACTCACTGCACACACACTCTCACTGCACCACTGCACACACTCACAGGACACTACATACTCACAGGACACTGCACACACTGACTGCACACTGCACACACACTGCACACACTCACAGGACACTGCACACACTCACAGGACACTGCACACTGCACACACTCACAGGACACTGCACACACTCACAGGACACTGCACACACTCACAGGACACTGCACACACTCACAGGATACTGCACACTGCACACACATTCACAGGACACTGCACACACACTCACAGGACACTGCACAGCACACACACTCACAGGACACTGCACAGCACACACACTGACAGGACACTGCACAGTACACACACTCACAGGACACTGCACAGCACACACACTCACAGGACACACACACTCTCTCCCTCTCCCCCCCCCCCCACACACAGGATAGAATGTCTGTGGTGTAGAGCAGGAGAAGCTATCAGGAACACAGACACACAGACACACAGCTCTCTTTCTAGACAGGGCAGGCTCCCCTGGCGTCCCTGAAAAGTTTGCGAGTGAGAGCAGGAGAAGCTGCTGTGCGGGTGATCAGTGGACATGTGAGTAAAATTGCCATGGAGAGAAGGCTGCAGCCCTGAGCCTCGCACTCTCCAAGCACTGCCTGCAGCTCTCTGACTGCTGGGGAGGAGGGAGGAGTAGCACAGTGCAGCACAGTGCGATGATGCGATCCCAGCTCTCCCCCCTCTGTAGACACGGAACCCCGGGCGCGGCGGCCATTTTTAAATTTGTTTAATTAATTAATTAATTTAATTAGCGCGACCCCGTTTGTAGCGCGGTCGGATCGGGTGGTCCCCGAGGACCGCGCTATAACGGGGTTTACCTGTATACATAATTTGGATTTTAAAGTATCTAAATGCCGATACTTTCAAAAGTCTTTCATTCAATCAAAATCATAAAAATCAAAATACAAATCAGTGACAAAACAAAGAAGTTTCACTTCGAACGCGCGTGATCGGCACACACTTTTTTTTAAAAACTCACTTCTATATTTTGCTTTCATTCAGGATTACCCATGTTGTCCTTAGTTACAGTATGTGATACATTTGTATTTTATTTATTATTCATCCTCATGCTTGTGTTGCTGGTTCTTTTCATTCATAAATTTTCAACACACATACTAAGTTTTTTTTTTCAATTATCCTTAGACCAGAAGTGTTTGTTTATTTAGACAGTTGCATACATTGTATTGTATTGTATTGTATTGTATGTCTTTATTTATATAGCGCCATTAGTGTACATAGCGCTTCACAGTAGTAATACATGTGGTAATCAAATAAATAACAGATAATATAAATAACAGATCATGGGAATAAGTGCTTTAGACATAAAAGTAACATTTCGGAAGAGGAGTCCCTGCCCTGAGGAGCTTGCATTCTAATTGGTAGGTAGGGAGAACGTACACAGACAGTAGGAGGGAGTTCTGGTAAGTGCGTCTGCAGGGGGCCAATCTTTATGTATCCTGTGTTCAGAATATCCACAGTGCTATTCATATGCTTCTTTAAGTAAGTGTGTCTTAAGGTGGGTCTTAAAGGTGGATAGAGAGGGTGCAAGTCGGGTACTGAGGGGAAGGGCATTCCAGAGGTGTGGGGCAGTCAGTGAAAAAGGTTTAAGGCGGGAGAGGGCTTTAGATACAAAGGGGGTAGAAAGTAGACATCCTTGAGCAGAACGCAAGAGTCGGGATGGTGCATAGCGAGAAATTAGGGCTGAGATGTAAGGAGGAGCAGAAAAGTGTAAAGCTTTAAAAGTGAGGAGAAGAATGGAGTGTGAGATGCGGGATTTGATCGGAAGCCAGGAGAGGGATTTCATGAGGGGAGATGCTGAGACAGATCTAGGAAAGAGTAGAGTGATTCTGGCAGCAGCATTTAGGATAGATTGTAGGGGAGACAGGTGAGAGGCAGGAAGGCCAGACAGCAGGAGGTTACAGTAATCAAGACGGGAGAGAATGAGGGCCTGAGTCAGAGTTTTAGCAGTCGAACAACAGAGGAAAGGGCGTATCTTAGTTATATTGCGGAGGAAAAAGCGACAAGTTTTAGAAATGTTTTGAATGTGAGGGGCGAATGTGAGAGAGGAGTCGAGTGTGACCCCTAGGCAGCGTGCTTGGGCTACTGGGTGAATGATTGTAGTTCCAACAGTAATGTGGAAGGAGGTAGTAGGGCCAGGTTTGGGAGGAAGTATGAGGAGCTCTGTTTTAGCCATGTTGAGTTTAAGGCGTCGGAGGGCCATCCAGGATGATATAGCAGAGAGACATTCAGAAACTTTGGTTTGTACAGCAGGTGTAAGGTCAGGTGTTGAAAAGTATATTTGTGTGTCGTCGGCAAAGAGGTGATAATTAAACCCAAAAGATGTTATTAGGTCACCTATAGAGAGTGTGTACAGAGAAAAGAGAAGAGGTCCCAGGACAGAGCCCTGGGGTACCCCCAAAGAGAGATCAAAAGAGGAGGAGGAGGTGTTAGCAGAAGAGACACTAAAAGTACGATGGGAGAGGTAGGATGAGATCCATGATAGAGCTTTGTTCCGAATACCTAGAGTATGGAGAATGTGGAGGAGAAGAGGGTGGTCCACGGTGTCAAATGCTGCAGAGAGGTCGAGTAATATGAGCAGAGTGTAATGACCTCTGTCTTTGGCAGCATGGAGGTCGTCAGTTATTTTGGTGAGGGCTGTTTCGGTGGAGTGAGCAGTGCGGAAGCCAGATTGTAGAGGGTCTAGGAGAGAATAGGTGTTGAGAAAATGGAGCAAGCGAGAGAATACAAGACGTTCAAGTAGTTTAGAGGCAAAAGGCAGGAGGGAGACAGGTCGATAGTTAGAAAGACAGGTAGGGTCAAGCTTGCTGTTTTTGAGTAATGGTATGACTGTTGCATGTTTGAAGGAGGATGGAAAGGTTCCAGAGCAGAGGGAGGAGTTAAAAATGTGTGTAAGCGTAGGGATTATAGTAGGAGCTAGAGGTTTTAGGAGATGGGAGGGAATGGGGTCAAGAGGGCAAGTGGTAGAGGGAGAAGAGGAGATCAACAGCGACACATCCTCCTCTGAGACAGTGGAAAAAGACTCAAGGAAGGCAGGAGGAGAGTTAGGAAGAGGTGTAGGATGGGGGGAAGGAACAGAGGGGATGTTCTGCCGTATGGATTCCACCTTTTCCTTAAAATAGTCAGCAAAGTCCTGAGCGGAGATGGAAGAAGGAGAGGCAGCTGAGGGTGGTTTGAGTAGAGTATCAAAGACAGAGAACAGTCGGCGTGGGTTAGACTTGTGCATGTTGATTAGTGCAGAAAAGTAGGCTTGTTTAGCTTGCGAGAGGGCAGAGTTGAAACAGGATAGCATAAATTTGTAGTGAAGGAAGTCTGCGAGAGTGTGAGACTTCCTCCAGAGGCGTTCAGAGGAACGAGTGGAGGAACGCAGCATGCGCGTGTGGGAATTTAGCCAGGGTCTAGGGTTAGAAGGGCGAGGGCGGCAGAGAGAAAGCGGGGCATGTAGATCAAGAGACGAGGACAAGACAGAGTTGTACTTTCTTTCATACATACAATGAATTTAACAGATGGGTGTGTAATATCAATTGTTACTTCTTTATAAGCTCATGTTCTGCTCATTTAGAGGGCTATTGAATCACCTTTGATGAAGCGAGAATTTACCTCACAAAATGTGCCAGGTGTGCCATAAATAGTGGGAACACCATAGCAACGTTTCCCAACATCCAGCACATGTGCAAGCAGCTCTGGCTGTTTCTGCACATGCGTGAAAATGGGAAACCTCTTCTATGCATGCGTGAGGGTGGACGGCCGTTTACACGCATGCACAAGCGGCTCTGGTCGTTTCTGCGAATGCGGTGCTGGCCTCTGTTAGTTGTTTCTGCGCATGCACGATAATGGAAAAGTTCTTCAGCACATGCGCGAATGCCATCAGGCGTTTGTACGCATGTGGATGCAACTTTTGCCGCTTCTGCGCATGCACTCTGACTGCTCCTGCACAAGCGGTTCTGATGTCACCTGCGCATGCGGCGACCACTTCTGTGTATGCGCGGTGCAGCACCAGCAAATTACGTCACTTCCGTTACACATTTTCGCCTCCGTGAAGGAGATTTTGTCCTATGAGAATTTACTAGGTGCCATTAAAGTTTCACTTCAAAAGATGGGTGTGGTTGTAAAGACTACTATGAATCTAGCACAGGGGTGGGCAACTCCAGTCCTCAAGGGCCACCAACAGGTCTGGTATTAATGATATTCCTGCGTCAGCACAGGTGGCTCAGTCAAAAACTGCCACCTGCGCTGAAGCAGGGATATCCTTAATACCGGACCTGTTGGTGGCCCATGAGGATTGGAGTTGCCCACCCCTGAGCTAATGTGTGTTGCAGTAGAGGCAGGAATAAGCAGAGTAACATAACAGGAGGATGTTGAAAACCATTCTTCGAAGGAAGGCGTTTTTCAGACACCTTATGTGAAGGGTAAGGCAAATTTGATGTTCCAGGGTAGGTAGAAAATGTTTGGACCCGGCAGAGGTTTTGGATGCAAGTTGAGGAATAGGAGACTAAAAAGTGAGATATCATGGAAAATGTGTGTGTGGAAGAGTTGTTTGGAGAGAACTTGCAATGTGTACAGAGCAGTGGTTCTAAAATGTAAGATTCAAAAATATATACTTACGGCCAATGTTTTAGGAATTGCTCTTTCATTGAAGTGAACAATAATATCTACATCTGCAACATATTTTTTCCCAAGCTTCAGATCTGAAAAATGCACTAAAGGAGCATGATCCTGTTAAAAATATATATATATATATATATATATATATATATATATATATATATATATATATATATATATATATATATATATATATCACTATATATAGTATAGAATAGATCATGAAGCATATTTATATAATTTTTAAAAAAAAAGGGAAGAAGGGGAGGATTCAGCACCCACCTTCCGATTTCATTTTGGACAGACCATACTGTGCAGTGATATTTTGTGGATACCTCCCACGGGAAAATAGACCTTTAACTTGATCCAAAAAGTATGGGGTGTCACATAAATGGAATGATTTACTTAAATCTGCAGTTCAGGCTGCCGTTTTTTTTTAATGTATTTATTTTTTCATTTAATATGTGCATCAATAAAATCTGCACACTGACAAGTGATTAGCTAAGCTGCAGATCGATTGTTTCTCCTGTAATTAATCGCTGAAGATTTGGTTTTGGGGGTTCTTTACATCACCATTAGGGCAGCAGAAGATTCCCCAAGATGCAAAGTTCTGTGGGAAAGATCATGTGACCAGGCAGCCACTAGATACAATTGGTGTACTGCTAGAGAGGGCAAAAGGGGTATGCCAGAGCGTTTCAGAAGAGGAAGTGTGTGTGACTTTGTAAATGGTTGCTATAGAAACAAAAATGCTTGTTACATTATAATACATTAAAAATGTCTTTAAAAAATTGTTAAAAAAAAAAAAGGGCTACAAGTATTTTCTCATTGTACAGAACTGATTTATTAAAACAAACATACACGTAGGATATTGCTTGAACTGCAGCTTTAAACCCGTCCCCTGAGCTAAAATCTCACTTCTTTGTATTAACTAATTGCAACAACAAAATTGAAACAGAAAAAAAGCCCGTCTCTCAAAAACGAATTTTAAATAAATGGTTACATTGCGCAAACGTGGGAAATTCTGGTGGTCAGTTTGCCTCCAAACTGAAGATGGACTTCCTGTTTTTGTAAGCAACACATTCCACATCGGACAAAATAGCCACCATCCCTGGTTCAAATCCAAGCCTAAGGCTGGGTCCATAGAAGGGGAAGCAGGGCTGGACCGCGCTGACGCTGAGGCTCGCCTGCTGAAATCTGCGCGATTTCATGCCCATGCAGGCGAGCCAGCGGGCGCGATCGGAGGCGGGGGGAGACTGAGGGAGGCGGGGCAGTGACGTCGCTGGGCCAATCGCCCGCGACGCACCAATGTCAACGTCACGGCGCCGTGACATTGACGCTGCTCCGCGCTGATTGGTTGTTTTCAGCCGACAGCGCTCTGAAAAACAGCTTGGCTGTCGGCTGAAAAATCCAGCGCCTCAGCATGCCTGCGGACGCTCGCGTGAGCCCCCTCTCAAGGCATCCTCATTGAGGATGCAGGGGCTCAGCGCGGAGCGTATATATAAGAAAATAGATCAGGCAATTAAGTCACCAGCAAAACAATGTAATAAGTTAATAATGAATTTCACTGTATCCAATGAGGGAGCAGCAACAACTGAACCCTTTTAGGCACGCTAGATCGTGCGGGTAATCGCTGAGAGAGTTGTGCATCTTCATCTGCACATGAAAAAGAGATGCAGGGGTTTGTAAATCTCTGTACACTCAATTATCTCTGAAAAATTCTAGTTGTTGGTTTATTAAAAAATGTATGACAGTCATTGAATCATTTAAAACTATGAAGGAACATTAATACATAGTGACGGAAGAGTAACAGGGTAAGTTCTTTTTGTTTTTGTTTCCTGTCAATATAAATACTAATAGGGATTGGTTCATTGAACTGCTGCAATTACCTCCACACTCATTTCACTCCATGTTAGAGTGTTTTTGTCATTGAAGACAGACAGATGTAGTCAGATTGAATGATTAGAAGGACGCTCCCTCCCCATCAGAGGTACACACAAAAGCACCCTAAATAATGTAGTTAATGGCTGAACAATAAAGCAAAACATTCTCATGCAAACAATTTATTAAGCCTTAGGCAGAGGCCAGGCAGGGAGCGGGCGCTCATGCGCGGTGACGTCACTCTCCCTGCTCGGTTGGGAGATTTGTGGCTGGCTAGATGCGCACACTGGGGGCGCGGCCATGACGTCACAGAGCTGGTTCGCCCTCATTGGGCAAACAGCTCACGTGATGTGCGAGGAACAAATTCAATTTTGCTTGCTTTGGCAAGCAGGTAGGCGCCGCTCATGCACTTGCTCACACTGGCCACACATTGTCGCAATGTGTTTCATCGCGGCCAGCGTGAGCGCCCGCTCAGCGCCACCCTGACCGAGGCCTTCGTGTTGCATTCATTATCAGGAGCAAATAAATAACAGGCAGTCCTTGGTTATCCAACAGAATCCGTTCTGGAAGTAGCGTTGGATAATGAAAACGTTGTAAAGTGAGTCCCATGTTAATCAGTGGTGGTGAGCGTTGGATAACGCATTCCGGCGTAGAAAAATGGCCCATAGGGTTGCATTGTAAAGCATTGGATATGCCATTCATTGTAATGTGAAACGTTGGACAGCGAGGACTACCTGTACTTGTGATGGATGGGGTAGCTGTCATCACAAAACTGGGATGAAGCCCAGCTAGCTACCCCATAATCCATGTAACTTGGCCACCTATGTAAGGCTTATTTTGGCCAAATGTACTTTAATATCTGGGGGAGAACAGGGAAAGTATAATGCACTATGTATGTAAATCAAAGCACTTTATTCCCTGTAAATGCAAGCCCCCAGTTTAGTGAATCAACATTGTTCTGTGATGTGATTTGGGAGTCAGCCCTGTAAAGTGTAAATTGGATTAGGTGACTGTATGTGCTCATTTCTAAGATGACAGACTTGTAATGTGATTTGCATGTGTACATTTCTATAGAGGGGACTCTGTGATTTAATCAGCTGAGGTTCCTTCAGAGAAATGTGTATTGTGACAAAGGCTGGGAACGTGGAGGTGTTAAAGACATTTGGCGAGTGGGAAAGAGTGGTCAATCAGGTCTGCTCTGATTGGCCAGCAACCCGTCCCATGTAAAGGATAGCAACAGAGGGCTATATAAGAGGCACTGCTGATCAGAGAATCTATCTGGGAGACATTCTGTGAAGGAGTTTGGATCTTGACTGTGACCAGCTGGAGATACGTTAGAGGGGCTGCTGTGTGATCAGCACTCTGATATCCTGGACGAGAAGCGGACAGGGCAAGCCTTTTTGAAGCAGGCCCCTGCACCTAGCGAGGCTAGTCTACTCCCCAGGTGGTATTGTATCTTGCTTTGTGCATCTTTGTTTTGTCTGCTGGCGTGCCAGAATAAACCTCATTTTACTCAACAACCTTGTCCTATTTGGTGCTAGTGATCCCGGTGTAAAAGTTCTGGTCTCCTGTGACAGTACTTACATTAGAAGATTTCAGTTCGGAATTGCTGGTAGTATCTGGATGGCTTCCACTGTCATCTTCACCTTTAACAGAAAGAAAATATATTCTTGCAAACCAATTCATTTAGTATTTTTTTTTTTTAGGGACAGAGTAATATTTTATCCTTCTTACCGGAGATAACGTAGCTGTCACAGCACACATTAATATTATCTTCAATCGCATGCACCTGACAAGGAGTAAAACGAAAGTATCACACCTTTATTCTAAAAACAGTGAAATAATTACAGAATATGGATGTCTGGTAAATAATGTCACCCATTAAAACAAATTTCAGGTATCAGCATTGCATCTTCGTTCGACTTTTTGATAACTCCTATGAACAGCCAGCTGATAAATGCTGGTTAAACCATACTCAAGTTAAAATGATGGAATTGTGAGGCGAGAGAATTTGAGGCCACGCTGGTGAACTGGGAATCTATATTCAGCTACTGTATAAACATGCTTCATAGATAAAATCAATAATCTACTCTACACTCTGTTTTGCCAACACAAAAGGCAAATCACACCTGGCAAGGGGGTCACCCCCTTTATCATTGGAACATGTGAATAACAATCAATAAACCCCACGTATTAAAAAAAAAAAATCTAAATGTAATATCCTCATTACCCGTTATAGAGCTGGCCTAGCCCGCATGGGTGGCTACAGCTATTGACCGGGGGGTGCGGCCCCCCCCCCCCCCCAGCTAGGCTGTTGGTCGCGTGCACGATCAGGGAAGGCAGTTGGGGCGGTTAGTTTTTAAATAGAGCCAAGGAACAAGCAACTGTCACTTGTTCCTTGGCGTTCAACAGTTTCACACACTCTCCTCTCTTCTCCTGCGTTTAGTAGGTTAAAATTGGTTTGATTTGGGCCCCCCTCCCGGGGTGAGGGATTTTCCCTTCCCTCCTCGTGGTGAGGGACCCTCCGCCTCCCCCCGTGTGTTTTTGCCGGTTTTGCCAGTGCCCGGGGGGGGGGGGGGGGGGGAATTGCAAGTAAGGCTGTTGTTTTTTGTCCTGCGTGGGACCTCCCTTCCTTCCTCGTGGTGAGGGACCCTCCGCCCCCCCCCCCCCCCCATGTGTTTTTGCCGGTTTTGCCGGTGCTCGGGGGGAGGTTGGGGATTGCGAGTAGGGATAGGTTTTTGTCCTGCCTTTCGTTATCGCGCTGTTTTATTGGTAGCAGCGGCGGGGGGAGGAGGGAGAAGGATGAGGAGAGTGACTCCTACCTGGGGCTGATGCGTGTAGGAAGGCGCATCGGCGTGGAGGAGGTTTTTGCTTGGCGCCGTTTGCGAGCCCTGTTCCTGTCCTCCTATTGTGGCCGCTTGTGTGGCTGGGGGGGGGAAGAGAGGCTCGCCCAGCCCACGCTTAGCCGTGCGGTTGGGCTAATGGCAAGGGAGGTCTTTGCATACACGAGTGTCATGTGGTTCCGCCTCCTGACGATGATCAGGGGGTGGTTTTTTTGGGGGGGGGCTGGGGGCAAGGCTGTTATTACGTCTGGGGGAGGGGGCTGTTCGTGGTTTGGCTGGAATGGTGGGCTTTTGCCCCCCCTCCTCCCTCCTCCTTGGGGAGATATTGGCCCTTTTCCTTCCCCCCCTTTTTTCTTCCACTCTTTTAAACAGGGGCTGTCCATTTAAAAAAATAATAATAATTAAATAAATAATTAAAAATATATATTAAAAAAAAAAAAAGGTTTAAAAAAAAAAAAACGCCTTTTGAGGTTGGTCTTGGTTGTGGTTAATGGAAGCCAATTCTAAGGTTTTTCGTGTCGTGGGTGACACCATACTTAAAAAAAAAAAAAAGCTTTAGAGCGGTTCTAAGTCTATTCAAGTGAACTGGTTTTCGTGGAAAGATCGGCCAGGCAAGAGTTCAAGAGTAGTTTGCTGGCAGGATTTAGGTGGTGGAATTAAACCAGTGTTTGACGAGCCATTGGATAAATTCAGCGCTAGTAGCGATGTCCTTTCAGGTCAGCACCATGCAGCTTTTGGCGGAGGCGCACAACAATGAGGAAGGATGGTTTCAGAAGCAGATGTGTGCACTAGTGCTGAAAGCTGGAAGTGATCAAGGAAGTTTGGGCAGTCGTGGAAACGCGAGAGGACAGGGTGGTTCCCATGCTACCTGCGCTGAGGCGTGGCCATCATCAAGTGATGAAGGGGGTCCTAGTTACGGAGCACGGGAAGCGTTGGTGGTGCAGAAGGGTATGTCATGGCGGAGTTTTTGGAAATCACAGCCTATTTGGTTGAAGGCTGGGTGACTTTTGGGAGGAGCCTGGGAGATGGGTTCCCACATGAACAGGTGTGGGACATTGGGTCCCTGGAAAAACAGGGGTGGGACATGGGTCTCCACAAAAACAGGTGTGCGACATGGGTCCCCACAAAAAACAAGTGTTGGACATGGGTCCCCACAAAAACAGGTGTGGGACATGGGCCCCTGGAAAAAACAGGGGTGGGACATGGGTCTCCACAAAAACAGGTGTGGGACATGGGTCCCCACAAAAACAAGTGTTGGACATGGGTCCCCACAAAAACCGGTGTGGGACATGGGTCCCTGGAAAAAGCAAGGGTGGGACATGGGTCCCTGGAAAAAACAAGGGTGGGACATGGGTCCCTGAGAAAAAAAAAATAAATAAAAAAAAAAAACAAGGGTGGGACATGGGTCCCTGGAAAAACAGGGGTGGGACATGGGTCCCAACCTTATATAAAAAAAAAAAAAAAAAGCATGGATGGAGGCGAGCAGTAGGTGGCTAAGTATTCCATTTCTCCCCTAAAAAAAAAAAAAAGGGGGGGATTTTGGGAGAGGGCCGACATGCTCGCCATAGCCGGTTACTGGTGAAAGGAAAGCTGGAAAAGGATAGTTGGTAATAAAAAAAAAAAAAAAAAAAAAAAAAATAGAGGTTGGGGGGTTTGGTCCCAGCCTAGAAGAGAACGTAGGTAAAGGATTGGTCCTTTTAAAAAAAAAAAAAAAATAAGCGTTTATTCAGGAATAAAGGTTAGCTTAATTGGGGGTTTAATATTTGCTTCCTCATTTACAGGTAAATCTGGAACGGCCGGGACGCGGTCGACCTCGCTTCGTGGCGCTGGTACGTCGTCCACGGCTCGCAAGCGGTCCGGGCCTCGGGTTGAGCTTGCTGTCAGAGGCTTAGAGGACAAGGGTCTTGGGGCAGGTCCCGACAGGCGGTTCAAAACACCGCCGGGGACTGGGGCATCGAAGGGTAAGCGAAAAAGAGTTGCTTGTTTGGGAAATAAGGGCGTTACCTTGCCGGGCATTGTTAGCTCCCCTGGGCCACAGGTGTTGGAGTTGGGGTTAGCGGGCGATGCCGAGGCAAGAATGATTAGTGCGGTGGTTAAGGGCGTTCAGTTAGCTTTATTGCCGATGACAACGTTATTATCCACTAAGCAAGCAGTGGAGGCATGCAAGTCAAGTGAGCGGCAGGGGGGGTCAGATTCAGTGCTTGATGGGGGGAGCAACCGTGGAACAGTGGGTGGAGAGTTGGCTCAGGTGTCTTTGGGTGGGGAGAGTACAGCAGGTTGTACCCTTAGCACAGTGCCGAAAGTTATTCAAGATGCGTTGGCATCGGCCACAGCATTGCCGGTGCAGGTGGCGGGACAAGGAGCTGATTTAACGACAGTTGTTAGTTTGTTAGGTGAGCATCCGGTGGTGAATTCAGGTGCTGGGCAGGGGACAGGGCTCGGAAGGCCATTGGCAGGTTCAAAAAGGCTGCCGGATGCGGCCTATGGGGACTCATGTACGACCATATCACGTTCCTTAGGCGTGCATTTGTCAAAGGAAGTAAAGGAAAAGATTTGGGCGGGTGATTACGTTGAGATTTTGTCATTGCTTCCGGGTTACAATGAAGCGGTAGCTAAATCCGGAAAAAAAAAGGGGGAGGCTAAAAAGGAGGATGTGGAAAAGCGTCTTTTTCCTCGCAAGTTCAGTAATTGGTCGCAGGCATTTGGGATTTTGGCGGGCGTTGCGGGGGAAAAGGATCCGCATTTATGCTCGGCGCTTTTTAAGTATCAGGATACGATTAGAAAAGCGTTTCAGAAACACGGGGGGTCGTCCTTTCGTGGGTCAAATAGCCTCAAAGGGGTCTGGCGGGAGCATTTTCAGGTGCGCACATCAGGGAGAGGGCGTGCAGGTGGGAAGCAGTCGGGGGTATGTTGGCGTTACAACGAGTCAAGATGCAATTTTGAGAATTGTATGTAGATTCCAACATACTTGCGCTGGGTGCGGGGGTCAGCATCCCAAATCAAAGTGCTTTAAGAAAGATAGTAAGGGTTTCAAGGGAGCAGGACAGCAGGCTGTTCAGGAAGGCGGGAACGCCAGTTTCAGCAGAGGCAATGGCGCCTTGGCTGGAAAAATACCCCAATAGACGGGCAGCTAGCTTATTACGAGAGGGGTTTAAGGAAGGATTCAGGATCCCCTTTGAGTATCAGGAGGGATCGGGGGGCGAGAGGAATTTGAAGTCGGTCAGGTTGAATGGGGATGTGGCAAAAGAAAAAATTGATAAAGAGATTGAGTTGGGCAGAATGGCGGGCCCTTTCCTTTCCCCGCCCCTGAAAAATCTTAGGGTGTCGCTGTTGGGAGTGGTTCCGAAAAAGGAGGCGGGGGCTTTCAGGTTAATTCAACATCTGTCTTACCCGAAAGGGTCGTCAGTTAATGACGGGATAGATAGGGACTTATGCTCCGTAAGCTACGCCACTTTTGATCAAGCGGCGGCTTTGGTGGGAAGGATGGGGCAGGGGGCATTGATGGCGAAGGCTGACGTTAAGTCAGCTTTCAGACTCTTGCCGGTACATCCAGATGGTTTTCATTTATCGGGCTGTATGTTGGAAGGGCGTTATTTTGTTGACCTTTGTTTACCTATGGGTTGTGCATTGTCTTGTTTTTATTTTGAAACATTCAGCACATTTTGGAAAAATACCCCAATAGACGGGCAGCTAGCTTATTACGAGAGGGGTTTAAGGAAGGATTCAGGATCCCCTTTGAGTATCAGGAGGGATCGGGGGGCGAGAGGAATTTGAAGTTGGTCAGGTTGAATGGGGATGTGGCAAAAGAAAAAATTGATAAAGAGATTGAGTTGGGCAGAATGGCGGGCCCTTTCCTTTCCCCGCCACTGAAAAATCTTAGGGTGTCACTGTTGGGAGTGGTTCCAAAAAAGGAGACGGGGGCTTTCAGGTTAATTCAACATCTGTCTTACCCGAAAGGGTCGTCAGTTAATGACGGGATAGATAGGGACTTATGCTCAGTAAGCTACGCCACTTTTGATCAAGCGGCGGCTTTGGTGGGAAGGATGGGGCAGGGGGCATTGATGGCGAAGGCTGACGTTAAGTCAGCTTTCAGACTCTTGCCGGTACATCCAGATGGTTTTCATTTATCGGGCTGTATGTTGGAAGGGCTTTATTTTGTTGACCTTTGTTTACCTATGGGTTGTGCATTGTCTTGTTTTTATTTTGAAACATTCAGCACATTTTTGGAGTGGGTGATCCGCAATAGGGTGCAGGCAGCAGGGATCATACATTATTTGGATGATTTCCTTTTCGTTGGTCCGCAGGGGTCTGATTTGTGCGCAAGGTGGCTTTTTCATTTTCAGCCATGGCGCGCGAATTTGGGGTTCCTTTGGCGAATGAAAAAACAGTGGCACCCACGACCACTCTCAGTTTTCTGGGCATAGTAATTGATTCAGTGAACAGGGAATATAGGTTACCTCCTGAGAAGTTAGTTGTTTTGGAGAGTATGATAAAGGATTTCATGCTTCTTAGGAAGGCCTCATTAAGACAGTTTCCGGTTTTGATGGGCCATTTGGTGCTTGCAGCTCGCATTATGCCTGTGGGAAGGGTGTTTTCCAGGCGCTTGTCAGCAGCTACAGCGGGGGTAAGGTGTCCCAACCACTTCATTCGGGTCACAACAGATATTCGGAAGGATTTGGTGGTGTGGCAAGAATTCTTACAGAGTTACAACGGAAGGACGTTGTGGAGGGGGCGTCCAGCGCGGAACGATGAGCTGCAGCTATTTACGGATGCGGCTGGGTCAGTAGGGTTTGGTGTATATTTTAATGGAGCTTGGTGTGCGGAGGAATGGCCAGAGGATTGGCGAGGGACTCAGCTTATCAGGAATCTGACATTTTTTGAACTTTTCCCTTTACTAGTGGCTGTACATCTTTGGGGGGACAAGTTTGCTAACAGGGAGGTGACGTTTTGGTCCAACAACTTGGGTGTGGTGGAGGCTGTGAATAATTTTGGTTCACGGTCCCCACCAGTGTTGGTTCTGTTGAGGCATTTTGTGTTACGGTGTTTACAGCTTAATATAGGTTTCAAGGCTAGGCATGTTCCTGGGGTGGAGAACAACATTGCTGATGCATTATCACGTTTGCAGATGGAGCTGTTTCGGAGGTTGGCACCGGGGGCGGAGACCCAGGGCGAACGGTGCCCAGCAGTCTTGTGGGATCTGGTAACGGAGGTGTGATTGATATAATCAAGGCTTCACTCGCCCCGGGTACGTGGGGTGCTTAGGTGGCTGCTTGGCGAGAATTTCGGGAGGCGGAAAGGTTGGCGGGAGGAAAGATCTCGGAGGTAGACATTTTGCTGGGTCACATGATGAGTTTGAGGGACAAGTGTTTAGCTGGTGGATCCATAGGGAGAAAGATGGCGGGTATATCGTTCTTCCTTAGGCTGAATGGTAGGGTTGATGTGTTTTGTGGTAAGGAAGGTGCTAGCAGGCATGGTTAAAGGGATAACTAGCAGGGATGGCAGAAGACCAGTGACGCCGGTAATTTTGGAAGGTTTGTTGTGGGTCACAGACGTGGTATGCTCTTCCAGTTTTGAGGCAGTACTTTTTAAGGTCACATTCATCATAGCATTTTTTGCAGCTCTGTGAGCAGGTGAATTGGTTTGTGTATCCAAGAAAGGAGGGGGTGGCTTGCAGCGGGCTGACGTAAGTTTAGGAGAAGGTTTGGTGAGGTTGCTGGTACGGAGGTCTAAAACGGATCCGAAAGGAAAGGGAGCGTGGATCTTGTTGAAGGGTTTGCCTGGAAGTGTGGTGTGCCCAGTAAAAGCTTTGGAAGATTATTTGGCCATTAGGCCAGAACAAGGGGGTCCACTGTTAGTGCACATGAACGGGGGGGCATTGTCAAGGTTTCAATATTTGCGGGTCTTTCGGATGTGTCTCAAGCAGCAAGGGTTAGAAGGGGGCAGTATGGAACGCATTCTTTTCGCATTGGGGCAGCGACGGAAGCAGCACGCGTTGGGCTCGCGGTAGCAAAGATACGGAGGATTGGGCGCTGGAAGTCAGACAGTTACCGGACATACATCAGGCCGGATTTGGTAGGGGAGAATGTTGCGATAGAGTAATCACTCTGCTGTTGTTTTTCTTTTTTCCCACCATGTTTTTGCCTCCTCAGATTTCGTGGTAATTTGGATCGTGGGAGATTCAATGGTACACTGGGCGGGGAAGAGGGTGAATTCGCGCCCGTATGGAAAGAATTTAGGTTTGAGTATGGAGCAGGTGGAGGTAACGTGGTGGGGGATGAGAGGGATGCGGTGGGGACGTCTTTTTCCGCTGCTAATTTCTAGGGCCAGGGGTAGGAGGGCACCGGACATCATCATTATTCATGTTGGGGGTAATGATGTGGCAAAATTGCGGTCGATTGATTTATTCCAGCAGATTAAGCAAGATTTGGCGCGCATGTTAGCGTTTTGGCCAAAGGTGCAATTATTTTGGTCCGAGATAATAAGATAATATGCAGGTTGGTTTGGAAAGGTGCGCGTATCCCGGGGAGAGTTAACAAGATGAGGAAGAGGTTAAACAGGAAGGTGGGGAATTTCTTGGTTCAATGTGGGGGTGGGGTCATTCGTCACCCGCAGTTTAGTTTTTAATTGAGTGGATGGTTTAGGGAAGATGGGGTACAGTTGTCGGATGTGGGTGTGGATATGTTTAATAATGATTTACAGGAAGGTTTGGAAGAGGTCATAAGGGGTATGGCGGTACGGGTCTGATTTAAGGGGGTTAAACAGGCCCGTTGGTGGCGGCAGTTGGGGGGGGGGGTGTTAACATTTCTTTATTTTGCAGATAAATAAGAGTATATATTCGAGACAAGGAAGAAAAGATAACGATGGAGGGGTCAGTGGACCAATTGCTTTGTCGCGGCGGCAGTTGGGGGGGGGGGGGGGTAGGTGCTTGTTCCCCAGAAGTGGCTCGGGGCTGGTTATCGGGGGGTTTGAAGCAATTGGGCAGGTCACCGGGACGTACTTCCGGGTGCCCCCTTTGCGTTGCCCAGCCCTGAGCATTCTGGCGCGGACAGGTGGTACGCTATCCCCATTTGTGTTAATAAATAAGCCGCGGCCTTTTACCTCCATATATGTGTCCTCTTGTTATTTGTATGTCTTTATGTAGAGGGTTTTTATGAGAGGGGGGGGGGGAAGCTCGCGCCTCCTTGGTCAATGAAAATGTTTACGTTTTGAAAACCAGACAACGCATGCATATAATGTAAATATCAAACTTAAGATAAAAAGGATCTATACATTTGTTAAGATATTTAATTCTGAAAGGAGCATTCCATACTAAGGTCACATATTGTAAATCGGTATGAAGCTGAACCGCATTCGTTTTGGTTCTGCGGACCCCATGCTTCCCAAGATACTAACTTCTGTAGTTGCTGTTGGTACTTACTGGATCTAAAACCTCCCATGGCACGTGGGCCAAAAGGATGCAATTTTGTTACCCCAGCAGGGGATGGTACCGAGGGTCACCAGTAGTGGATTTACAAAAACTGCCGGCCATAGTCACTTACCTGGTGCCGCGCCCCTCCTTCTGCAGCATCAAATGAAGCTACAACGTCCCATGGCTTCGCGTTACGATGGTAACGTGACGTCATGTTGTCATGGTACCGCGATGTGACACGGCAGCACGTTGCCATGGTACCGGACGTCGCTGCGTCATTTGACTCTGCAGAAGAAGCGCGGCATGACGCAGAAGGTAAGAACTTTAGAGGCCCTATTCTCTCCTGCAGCAACCAGTGGGGAAGAGAGAGGGGCCTCTTTATATTGTGGGGGGAGGGGGTGTAAAGAAATATGCCGGCCTAGGCACAGGCCTAATGGAAAATCCACCACTGGGGGTCAGAGGCAAGTATATCTGCAAGAGATGATTCCCAAAGCTGAAAATAACGCGGTACAGCTCCTGCTTCCAATCTAGGGGGGACAAAAGAAACCCAAGACCGAACCACAACTTCAATGCATGTTGTTGGAAATTCTAGATCTGCTTTGTAAAGCAGTGTAAAAAAAAAAAGTGTGACCACATAGGTATAATAATAATAATAATAAATGTACTACTAGAATAAGTATTTATTTGGGCTTTCACTGTGCGTGATATGCTATATATGAATACTTAATATCAGGAAACGCTTGTGATTAAAGTTGTTTGTGTATGGTTATATACAGTGGTTGACAAATCACCAAAAAATCTACTCGCCACACAAAAAAATCTACTCGCCACCTAGTACTAAACGTGTGCTGCTTGGGCCAATATTTACTCGCCCGGGGGATAAATCCACTCGCCCGGGGCGAGCAAATGTATAGGTTTGTCGAACACTGGTTATATATATATGGACACATTTCAACGTATGCATATGAGAGTATGCATGTGTAAGTCCCTCAGGAGGGTACGGCAGTCCTTGTCACAGCAATTCATTGCTCCCGTTTCATTTTTCTTTTTAGTCAATCCCTAACCGGGTTAGTCTTCAATTTGTAATTGCTGCAGCATTTACTAAAAAGGAACATTAACTCATAATGGAAGAAATCCCAAGCTTTGGTGGACAGAGCTCTTTTATAGAGGGACACCTAGCTCCTCCCTTACCTGTACATGTATGTCCTGTTGGAGGGGAAAGGATTACACATTATCTCCATAAAAGACTTTGCACTTATCTAAAAGGGAGTTGAGGATTTATGCATGAAATGTTATGGGAGCATGGAAAACACGGGGCATAATCCAGATGAGGAAGAGCGAGAAGAAACCACCAATGATGTACCATGCGTGTTAGTCCTGGTCTCCCGTGACACATGCTACCGGTAATCATTTGATCTCTGTACCACTCCTGAGCGGTGACGTCACCCTTGAGTGTCTGTGTCGCAGCTGCTCCCTGAAAGGAGGTGATTCCAGCCCCCGATGAAGCCACAACGGTGAAACATATGTTGGGCAGGCTAAGCGTCACCACCTAGTGCGCTGGCTATATCGGAGAGGACTGTTGCCTTCTCTCAGTTAGAGTGTTTCGGAGCCTTCTAAAGGAAGCACAACACTCTGACTACTTTCCTATTTGTCATGGTTCTGAGTACAAGACACATACTTTGTGATCTTGAAATAGCTGTTCTGCTAAACATAACAGACCTCTATGTTCATTTACCTTTGAACCCGTTGGTCTGGTACATATGTGTGTGTATATATCCGTATACTAGCATTAGCTGGCTCAACAAATATATTATTCTGAGCACACACACTACATTAAGCTATACTCTCCATTTAGGTGTAGTCCTCAAACTATATAGAACTGTATTGGTATAACTACCACTGTTAGTATAATTATATAGCAGTGGGACATTCTAAAATAGTTATTCCTAGCATACACTGTTAGTTTGAATTAGGCATACAGTTACCTGCTCCGTTTTTTAATTTATTTTAATCACTTTGGTTCACGTTAGCTTTTTGCTGCAATAAATATATTTTAATCATTTATTAATAAATAGTAATTTTTAACATAGGTATAGGTGTTCTCTTGTGCGGCTATTAGGGAGCTTTCTTTCTTTTCTTTGCTTATGATTCCAGCTTAACCTGCTCATCTGAGTGGAGCGTGGGGTGTGGACGCCTTAGGCCTCGGGCATGGTCAGTGCTTAGGCGCTGAGGCGCGCTGCTGCTCGGCAGCGAGCCCCTGCAGCCGCAATGAGAGCGGCTTTAGAAGGGGCTTCCGCAAGCGTGTCTTAAGAAAATTTTAGTTGCAGTGATGGAGTGTATGCTTTGGACCGGGAGAGGGTGCTTTCCCTATCGGAACGGGTATTTCCAATGCTGCAGTGATTGTGTGAATACACCTACCTGCATTGTTACCAATAGGCTGGCTGGGCTTCCTTGTGGGGTCCCTGTCACTTCGGTGTGCCTATGAGGGTCTGGTATTCCGACGACTCCTGATGGTTATTATACCCAATTGTTTTTATTTTTCCACTGTACCATATGTGTATTCAGTACCTTTTACCCACTAAAATATTTGTTTAGTAATGCTTTATGAGGGTTTGGGCTTGTCTTTTCTATCTATCTTAAGCAAAATAAGACTACAAAGTTGATAAATACCTTTTTCTTTGAACGATTTTTATATTTCGGTTTCTTTTTAATATTTTTATAGCAGCCATTCCATATTTTGGGTCCTAGATTTAAAAAAAAAAAAAAAGAAAGAAAAGATTGAGTAAAAATGAACACATTAAATAAAGCAGAGAAGGGGAGTCATCCGTTGAGATAATAATTTATTGGATTGCTAGACGTTATAGGTTTGCTTTTTCTTGTCATATTTAATGGGTTAAAAAGTGTCATCACAGTGCTAGGTGAACTACAATGGTAGCACAAATATTGCTGTAGTCTGGATACCCAACCAAGGAATGCTTGCAGTAGCAGCTGTTGGTATCAATATCAGGTCAGAATTAGGCTGTAGCCCGAGAGGAGAGAAATGCTGGCAGCTACAGAGACTTGCTCTGAACCAGTGGGCAGAAGTAGGTTAAAAGAGCCAAAACATCTGAGAAGACATCTACTGAGATAGGTAGGAGTCTTAAATGAACCACTCAAGGAGCATAACGGAGAGATAAGTGGATGGCTGAATAAAGATGGAAAGTATTGCAGACTTGAGGAGAGAGAAGTGGATCGTGTTCAACTTTCAATTAATGAAAGGAGGTCCCAATATGAACTGGCCGAAGACGTTCATTTTGATATCATTGGTAGGGATGACACAAACATCTTCCTACACTTACTAATAGCTACAAAGAAATGATGATCAAATCACGTGCAACCGGAAATTAATTACATGTTCTGTCCAAAACGAAGCCATTGATCTTTGCAACACTGGACACATGTCTAAAAAATTTTTTAGATATATATACAGGCATTAACGTACACAATGGGACCAAAGCATGTATGTTAAGCGAAAATGTACTTAAAGTGAAGCACTACCTTTTCCCCCCACTTATCGATGCTTCGGTACAGGTAGGGAGCCGGTATTGCTGTTCAGGACGTGCAGACAGGCGCATGCGCGAGCTGCCGTTTGCCTATTGGGCGAGGGGAATCAGCGCATCGCTACTACGGCGGTCTGTAGGGCAGAATAAGTGTCCGCACTCGCGAAGCAAGCGTATGGACACAGAGGTATGGTGCTATTGTAAATATGTCCTTACTCGCGAGTGTACTTAAAGTGAGTGTCCTTAAACTGGGGTATGCCTGTAAGCAATTCATTCTTTGACATGATGGTTAATGTAAAAAAATATGAAGCAGTTAGATCTATTCCCACCTTTCTCCAATTTCAGCGATGCCATATTGCAATTATAGAGAGGAGTGCCACCATAAAAAAAAGCTGACACGCTTGGCTACTACAGTGTAATCGGGACACCAAAACAGCAGCACTGGTGTAATTGCCTTGGTACTGCAGAATCTCCAACAAACGCCACTCGCAAATGAATGTTCCAAGTGTTTAATTAAATAGATCAATCTCTGGTCCCGATGGGATCTTTAACACTTGCAACATTCATTTGAATGTGAGACACGCATTAAAATAATGTTACAAGATATAACAAGCCAGAAAATGAAACCGTACAATTATTATGCATACAATCATACACAGTATTAACAGGTCACTTGACATTTCCTGGGGTTTGTTTTTTTAAAGTAGTAAGTAGTTTTCATGTTCATTTGGAAATATAAACACTTTACATGTCCGTGCTATTGGACCAGACTACATTTCTTGGCTCCAACAATTAACCGATTAAAAGAACAATTTACCCACTCACATGAGATTTCCCATGGACTTTTATCGGTTGCAAATACTTCCTTACCATTTGGGGTATCATAAGTTAAACTTGCAATATCTATTAGTAGATCATCTTCAAAAGGCTTGTCGTACTATGTAAAAAAAAAAAAACAGACATGAAAAGGCGTTGCAGCAGTTACTATTTACTTTGTAGCAGACAGAACCATAACAACAAATACCTTCACATTATTCAGCTACACCTCACACTTATCTGATATGGAATGTCGTGGTGGTGTGTGTTGGATACAGATATAACATTCACTGCTGGTTGTACTGCAGCACACAATCTGCTTTTTCAGGTGCTCCACTAAAATTAGGGTTGAAGCAGCATCCCCCACCAAAATAATATATATATATATAAAAAAAATAAAAATCAGAACCCAAAACAGTTAGATTGTATTGTGCAGATTTTTCTTGTTCTATTTAATTTTTTTCCAAAAAACTGGTTTACACAGTTTTCACCGGTTTATTATTGCACTGTTAAGACATCCCCATGCAAATAGCTGCTTTAAAATGTTTGTGGGTGGCAGCAACCATTTTTATTTCCCTCGGAGGGGAAGAAAAATAAAAATCATTTATCCAGAATGCCCTTACAGAATTTAGAAATGAAATAAACATTTATTTTTATGGCGGGCACAGGAGATTGTCACTTTATATGGAATACCAACTTAAAGTAGCCTGTGAAAACACATGCACAGGTGTACCAGGTGTGTTCTCTCTACTCTTGTACAGGCTTTCAAACCCATGTACTCCATTCCTCTGACAGACCTGAGAAATGTCTGCGAACCCCCCTGATGCAGATCACATCATAAATAATATATAGCACAGGCATAGGCTTTAAACGGTTAAATGAAAATATCATGTAAGAAACATCAATCCATATATTCATGGTAGAGCGATATGGCTCCTACCTTCATTAAAATCATTGTCATTTTAGCTTGGAAGACCTTCTCATTTCTGTCCAGTTCACTGTTCAAAACGCCGCTTGGGTCCAGAGGCAATTTCCCGGAGGACAGGTCAGCGAAGACCTGGGTAGGGTAAAATTAAACACGAAAAATCAAGTCTTCCGAATTCACCGACAAAGGCACTCAGGGTAGGGCTTTAACTTCTTAAAATGTCTCACTAATGTCATTGTTGTAGTACAGAAGAAGGGGCAACAAACAAGCCAATACGTTCACTAACTATCTAGGAGGTCGGTTACCTGATGTTTAACCAGAACCAAGCATAATAGGATGGAAGACTAGTGCTGGAACTTAATTTCAACATTACTGTTTGATACTCAAGACAGGTTAAAAATCAGCAGCTCACGATGCTATACCTTTTTGGTTCTTATTTGGTTTATAACTTACTTGGAATTGGGTTCCCCTTGAGCTGATCCATGGTCCTCCAACCTTCAATGGACCATTTAATTCCTGAGATATTTGTTGTTTTTTTGTGTGCTTGTTTTGACACACACAAAAAAAAACCCTACAAATAATAGCCATTTTATGTAAACCTGGCAGTAGTTCCTATAATCTTAGGTATTCTTGCTGGGTTTCAGGTAAGCTTTAAATAATCAAAAAGTGAAAATTGTCACTTTCTGGTCTTTCATCACAGAATTTTCAGTTTATATTTTATATTGTTATACAGTATTGAATAATTCACTAAGCACTTTCTTATTTAAGAATTGCACTTATATTTGGTTTTGAGCACAATTACCCTGATAACACTGTTTTATTCAAGCTTTAAATGATGTTACACTGGTGAGTTCTCTCCTTATAATGGGGCGGTTTATGAATCACTGAACCAAAATATTACACAAGGTTGTCTCTGCACTTCACTAAAAAACAGTATGAACCGGCTCCGGACACGCGCGGCAGTGAAGATACCGGAAAGGAGTGTGGGAATAGGCTCGGGTGACATTTCCAGCACACTCTGCAGTCAGACCACTACTAGAAGCATCCAGCATATACAGCTGCAATGCCTTCGAGGAGAACTACCCACTTTTCTGATGAACCCGCTGATACTGGCATCTTGTGAGTGCATTGATGACTTTACGTTGCCCCACTTAAACTACTGCACAATGCAATCACATTCATGAGTGTCCACCAAAATGGTCTCAGGGTCAGCATTTCGCTTTTTGTGGGGAGTGAAACATGACCGGTTGTCACGTTTGTAACTTTTGTAGTTTTGTTAAAGACATAATATATATAATATATATATATATATATATATTGCATAAATAAAATAGCATGTTTCCCAGGAATCTCAGGGGTGTTCCATTAGGTGCACGTCTCTCTCCACGTTGTATAAAATGGTGTGTTTTGGGAGGTATATACAGGCATACCCCGCATTAACGTACGCAATGGGACCGGAGCATGTATGTAAAGCGAAAATGTACTTAAAGTGAAGCACTACCTTTTCCCCACTTATTGATGCATGTACTGTACTGTAATCATCATATACGTGCATAACTGATGTAAATAACGCATTTGTAACAGGCTCTATAGTCTCCCCGCTTGCGCACAGCTTCGGTACAGGTAGGGAGCCGGTATTGCTGTTCAGGACGTGCTGACAGGCGCATGCGTGAGCTGCCGTTTGCCTATTGGGCGATATGTACTTACTCGCGAGTGTACTTAAAGTGAGTGTACTTAAAGCGGGGTATGCCTGTATAGCACTTGGGACTCTAGTGATAACGAGTCTCAGCGAAATTTATGAAGTTTGTCGGTGCGAACTCTAGTGGCGCAAGGTGAAACTGCATGTTTTTGCACAAACTTTTTATAACAAACTCTTTGCACAAACCTCCACGGATTTGCAAAGAAATAGTAATGTGCGTGAGAATTTGCAGACTGAACACGCTCGTCCATCTCTAATAACGTCGAAGCCATACTTTCTCACGTCTACCCTTAGGGACACCAGAGAGACCAGGTTTTTGTGACTAACCAAAGTATGCAATATACAAAGCGCTGTGTCAGGGCCCTGGAGTCCAAACCAAGGGGGAAATGCAGGCAACCATAGAAAGCTTTATAAAGAAAACACTGCTGTACTGTATTAACGGATCGACATTAAGATCAACACACAATACACACCTAAACGCAAATCAAAAAAGTGTGCAACACACACACCGACCCACTAAAGCGATAGTGAGACATATTAAAAGTCATAAGTGACCCGGCGGTAGCAAGCCTTAGGCTACGTTTATAGTGCCGGCGATCCGACTGTCAGGTGACGGTCGCTGGAAAATCAAATAGAGATGACTTCCAGCGATCGCGACCAATCCGTCGCGCTTACTATAAGCGCACACGATGGCGGCAATATATTTGTTTTGCCGCGACGTCGCCAGCACTATAAGCGCAGCCTTAGGCCTCTCCATGTTGATCAATGTAAATCCATTGGAGTGTCCATACTCTGTGTGCGCGCTCGCGCGTCTGTAGGCGCGATTCATGCAGAGACAAAAATTGTCTGTTGCGCGATGGGCCGGTCACGTGCTTGGTTCAGCCAATGAGAGCGAACTGCGCACGTGACATCACGGGCACACCCCGAGCAAGCCGCCCATCGCGCTACACTGCAGGCCAGGAATCGCCCGTGCTGCAAGCGAGCGCCATGGCGCTCCGTCCTCATGGACAAGGCATAAGGCCTCGTCCCCACTGCTAGCACGTACAAAATACGGCTCTATGGGGCCGGCCCCAGTCAGTGCATGCGCGCATATGATCAAGCGCGAGTGGCGACTACATTTTGAGAAGTCAAGAAATTTGACTTATGGTGCGGCCGAGCGATGGCCACGTCACGGTGGCGGTTCAGCCAATGAGGGCGAAGCAGACACATGAGATCATGGCTGCGCCCCCGCCGCCTCAGATTGCTCGGCTGAAGGCCACGAGCGCCACCAGGCACTCCGTTGCTCGCGCACGCTCACTGGCGCTGTAGCTTTAAGCTTAAAACCACGGGAAACTCTTTTTGAAGTTGAGGTAATAATATAGGGACATTGTGATATGATAATATAATATTGTTGCTTATGCATTCCTGTGCTTGGATTGTTTTCAGGCATAAATCCCTGCACTATTAACATTATAATGTAACATTATAATAACAGTAGTTGAGGCACAAGGGGACGTAAAGTGACTTTACCCAGGACGTAGGCAGCAGACACTGGGTTTTTAACGGTGATCACCCACTTCAAAAGGTTGTGACATTACCACTACTGCTCCTGGCGATTGCGTTTCACTCCCCCTCAATATTTGGGTGCCACGGCCCGTGCCTCGTTTTAGCGCTGGCCTTCCTCTGAGTTTCAGTTTCGATAATAAAAAAAAAAAATCATTAAAATAATGCCAACTGATACGGGTTACTTTAAATGTCCAAAAGTAACTGCATTATTGCCCAATGCTTCATTAATGGTTCCTAAAATCTGGTCTGCTTGGGTTAGATTAAAGGCAACTGTTCTACAATAAAACCCAAATCATATGGGAAGCTCATTACCAACACTACAGCAGTAATGTTCCAGCATATAATAGAGGGTTATCCTACGCCCTATACTTGGCGTGGGCCTCTCGTGAAGCAATGTGTTCCAGAGCAATGACGCAGTATTAATGGCAAAGAAACAACTGGAAAAAGCAATAAGATCATGGCATACATAATCTATAAATAAAAAGATGTCCTTAGAATTCCAGATGAGATTTAACCAAGACATTGTCAGGCAAATAAGGGGCCCCAAATTGACGAAGCCATCTTCATGGTGAAACGCGTAGGAGGAGGAGCATAGGGTTTTTGCTCTCATTCAGTGCAGTGGAGCAAGCAACATCATACAGTGGGCTCCAGCCAGTAGCACCTGTTTCAAGTTTGTTTGCCTTTCATCGGCAACCACCAGGAGGAGAGCTGACGGACGCAGTCCAGAGACTACCGGGAAGGGTCTGTGCGTCACGGCCGGAAGTGACATCAGACCCGGACACCCGGAGGGCTGCGTGGTATCGTGTGTCAACGTGCATCTGTGCAGCGTGTACTGGAGCAAATTTCGAGATTGAAGAAAGTCATCGGACCCCCACGGACCAGCAGCGATTAAAGGGTGAGCATATCGAGCATTGCTTCAACCCTGGGGTACCCCTCTATATCATAATCTGCCCGGGCAGCGCACAGTTTACAGGACTCTGACTGTACACCGGGATTCTCCCGTTTTTAACCCCTTGGAGACCCATTGAGTGCAATTGCACAACAGCTTCATCTGCACAGTTTTTAAACTTTATTGTCTATATATTGATCATCATGTTTTTGTTGTCCTAGAGGGTGATCCCTGGGACAGGATTTTTAATAAAAGTGTCTAGTTTTACCACTACCCAATTTTGACTGCGCTTCTCACTTTTTTTCTTTTTGCTGTAACATACTCTACGCTTGGATTTACCTGGAAAACGCTAAAGCCCTCCTGGTCTTATCTAGCACTTAAAAAGGTCGCAATGCAGGTCGAGTGCCCTACCATATTTCCTCTATTCCCGTGGTCACTGAAAGATCGCAACCAAAGGGTTAAACATTAAAGTATAGAGTATAGGCAGCACTCTAAAAATAAACACATCTATGCAAAAGCGCAATGGTGGTACAAGTGGAACATGCGAGGGACCCTAAAACCCTTGAAAATATCCACACGAAAACACACTCAAGTTCCCAGCACTGAAAGGTAAATGATGAGTCTCAAATGGATATGCCAAAAAAACTTTACTTAATTACAAAATCATAACAAAAAACACTAATGAATGAACAATGTAGTGTGTGTGTGTGTGTATATATACACACACACACACACACACACACACACACACACACACACACACACACACACACACACACACACACACAGATAAAACCGAGTAGTGTGTGAACAAAATATGAACACAAATGATTCCAAAACAAAGTACAGTGCACACAAGGGAAATACTACACAAAAGAACAGATGACCAAAAAAGGGGGAGGGAGGAAATCTGAATTTGCAGCTATACGGTTCTTTGGTTCCTGCATCACATACCATTAGCCCTGCTGGGGAATATTTAGTATTGAGGACGCTTATACTTGGAGCTTTCCAGCGTTTTGAACTTTTGCTTGTACTTAGCTTTTTTTTTTTTTGCACAAGTTTCGGAGCTCTGTGGGAAAGGGGGAAGGGATGATACTCCCGCATCAGCCTAAGTACCATATTTGCCCGAATATAGTGCGACCTGGTACTTACAGTATAAGGCCGCGCTTATAGTGCTGGCGACGACGGCAGAAGACGTCACCAGCGAAAGTTATAATTTGATTTGAAGCGACGTCCCTGATTGGTTTAGAGACAGTCACATGTGGCGACTGTCTCTAAAAAATCAAATAGACCCGGCGACAAAATGTTTGGTTGCAATGTCGCTCCGTTGCGCTTACTATAAGCACTTGCGAGGTCGTCAATGTATTTGTTTCGGATCGACGTCGCGTCACCGCCGCGGGCACTATAAGCGCAGCCTTAATATATTGATTGATATGTTAACACTGGAGGTGCAATAGGAACAATATAATAATGATAAACAGAACAAGAAAAGTTTCCCTGTTGAACGCACTCACTGTACGAGTGCATTCAACAGGGAAGCTTTTCTTGTTTTGTTTATCACTGCTAGAGGACATACCTGTTTCTTGGGCTATTACATAGGCCAGCCATTGTGCAACTGCTTTCCCATCATTGGGACTACAGTACACATTTTACATCTTTTCTTTGCCAACAAGGGAGGACCTAACTAAGGACTCGTCCATAGTGAATGCGTGTGCAACGTCACGCTCGCCTGTTCTGTCCTGCAGGCAGAAGCGACAGGGAGGCGTGGCTGTGATGTCACAGAGCTGGTTCACACTCATTGGGCGAACTGCTCACGAGAACCAGCATCGCACAGCAAATTCAATAAAGGTTGTCGCGCGAAGCGCCGGTCGCTCTTGTGCACGCGCTCACACTATACACACTTATAATGGCGCCCTAGTGTTTGTTTTCGGCGCAAGCGACGTCACTCACGTCGTCTCCGCACAATGTACGCAGCCTAAGGCTACGGCCCCTGTAACTCAGCTGCAACGCGCGCCCGCGAGATTGGCGGCGCGTGCAGCCGATTACCTGGTCTGCAGGGAGCTGCAGTAAGAGACCGGGGGGGCGTGGCGGAGGAGTGACGGGGGCGTGGCCATGACGTCACCCGGCAGGTTCGCCCTCATTGGCTGAACCGCCGGGGGGCGTGCCGTATCGCTCGACGCTAGGTCCTGCTCTCAATTCTATTGAGAGCAGGAGTAGCTCTCGCTCGAGCGCTGCGGCCCCCGCTCGCAGCGGGCCCGGCGCCATTGCGGGGAGGGCTCTCGTGCGCGCAGCGTCCGCCACAGCGGACGCTGTAGTAGGCAGCGGGGGCAAGGCCTAAGGGTCTTAAGGGAAGTACCACAGACCTTTCGGTGGTAACAGATTTTCATTGTGTTCTTTTCCTTCTCATTTCCCCCCCCCCCTTTGGTCATCTGTTCTTGTGTGTAGTATTTCCCTTTTGCGCACGGTGTTTTGGATTTGTGTTCACACTGTGCTCTGTTCTCTCTCTATCCGTGTGTTCTTGCATGTATATATACATACAGTGTCTAAACTGTTCATTCATTCGTGTTTTTTGTTATGATTTTGTAATATGGGTAAAGTTTTTTTTGGCATATCCATTTGACACTTACTCATCATTTATGAGTGCTGGGAACATTTTTTTTCTTCAAAGGGTTAAACATCACCCTCAATAGCAAATCAAAGCTTTGCTGTCAAAGTACTCGGATTCCTTCAGTCACAGGGCCAGCAATAAACTTCAGTGTTTCTGCAAGCAGGTTAGGGGTTAAATGAGTTATTTATAAAAATGTTTTACCAGGAAGTAATACACTGAGTTACCTCTCCTTTTCAAGTACTGTATGTCTTGGGCATAGTTACAAAAATTACACATGCAGTGTTGCATGGTTTCACTATGTAAAAAAAAATGTTTTAATGAATTTTTCTGCATACTTTCAATACATTAAAATGTGGATGCAATTGTGTAAAACAAAAAACAAGAATCCAATAATAGCTTAATATTAACGCTTTGCTGTTCTGTGCAGTGTTTTTCTTTTACTACAGTAAATGCTTTAATCAGAACTGCTGGACACAACAATCGTGTAACGCGTTTTATTATTAACAAAAAAAACAACTAGGTGTAAAAGCAGTAAAATCTGAATTCCTATGATAAAAAAAATAATACTTGGACAGTACACATGCAGTACACATGCAGTAACATTTAGCCAAACCATTGCTAACATGGCGATGCACTCCTGCCCCATCCCAGATGTCACCACATAAACCTGCAGTGTCCTATGCTGGGAATGAGAGATGAATTGTATGAACGGATGTGTAAGGCTGGTGAGATAGGGCCAGTGGGTAATCCAACCACGGGGCCCTGCAGAGAGCTGTCACTCCAGGAAGCAGACACTCTTCACCTTTGCATATTACTGCCTACCCGGCCCAGAGTCCGGGCTCTTTCACCCTAATCACGGACTTCTGAGCACGGCTCTTCATGCACAAGGCGCTCTTTACCCAATTCTCTGCCCGTGTGTTGCTTGCCACCCTGGCAGCGCGTGGGGTAACCCTGCTCAGTGCCCCGCCGGCTCTGCCCGTGGTTACCTCGTTGCACGGCCGCGGATCAGCAGCCTGCCCGCTCCTTCCTGCCCTTGCGCCCTGCATGATGATGCCGCCGCCGCCGCTGCAGACGCCCCGTTCTATGCCACCAAACCAGCGCCTGGTGGTGAGGGCAGGCGTAGTGACGTCACTGATAGCCAGCACGCCAGCCCTAGTCACAGTAATGCAGCACGGAGGGGGCTGGGGCAGCAGTCTCCCTAGCTGAGGTGCGCGTGTTCTGTGCGCTGAGGTGCGCGTGTTCTGTGCGCTGAGGTGCGCGTGTTCTGTGCGTTCTTTTAACAATGTTACTCTTTCTGTTATTAAAGCAGAAATCATGTTGAAGGAAACACGGATATCAGTCTCCAAGGACAGAACATGAGTGACATGTAGGTGTTCTGGACCGAAAGTGGCCTTTTCATTTTCATCAAGAAGATCTGATTGTATTCTACAAACCTTCCCAATTCAATATGCTGTGAAGGTGCTTTTGAGTACTGGACAAGATTGTAGTCACATTAGATTGGAGCTGATCTCATCTCCAGCCAGGGAAAGGGGAATAATTTAACAGCATAGTACTGTGTATAATTACAGGCTGTCCTCGGTTATCCAATGGAATCCGTTCTGGAAGTAGCGTTGGATAGTGAAACCGTTGCAAGGGCTGTTCTATAGAGGGCACGCTTGCTACGTGATTGAGTGTGTGTGTTGTGTCTGTGTGTGTTGTGTAGGTTGTGATATGAGTATGTGTTCTGTGTGTGTTGTGATCATGTGTGCTGTGTCTGTGTTGTGATTGAATGCAGCAGTGCGTAAACGGGGGGGGGGGGGGGGGCGCAAGATTATCTATGGGGGCGCGTGCAGCGAAACCTGGTGTGCGTGGGCCGGCAGATGCTGTGCATGGAAGGGCCAAGAAGATGTGCACGGACGGGCAGCCGAAGATGTGCGCGGGCGAACAGGATAGTGCCGGTGGCGGCCACGTGATTGTGTGTGCGCACGCGCGAGGGCTTCGGAGGTACGGGGAGGAGCACGCCCCAGCGCTGTGATGTCAAACGCCCCTCCTTCCGGTGTCTGCCCTGCAATAGCGCTGGGTTCCTGCTCTCCGCTGGCAAACTGTTTCGCTGCGATCCTCTGCAACTTCCTCTGCAAGTGAAAGGGTAGGCTGCCACTATCAATCATACTATGAATATACAGAAATAATTAAAAATAACACAACATTGAAAACGGAAATAAATAAATAATACATAATACTGTAGGTAGGAGTGTGGATGACACTGGGGAAAGCAAGCTAAAGAGCAGGGAGAATAAAAAGGCAAATGGGAGAAGGAAAAAAGGGAGGGAAGGGAAAAAAATGGAGAGAGGAAAGGGAGGTAGCAAAGAAGTGGATGAATGCCCACCCTAAAGGATTGCCTTTGTGCACGTACGCTCTCCCAAGCTTGGCGCTTGGGGAGACAAACAAAATTGTCTTTGTAGCACGCTCAGCAGCAGTCAATGCACACAGCCACACACACACAGCTACACACAAAAATAGCCCTGATCCACTCCCCCCCCCCCCACTCGTGCTTGCAAAATTATGTGACTCATGCTTTGAGATGTCACCGCTCTCAGCGGCAACATGGACGCAGCCTAATTTTGCAAGCGTGAGCTGTTGAAATATATAAGTATTTAGACATATTTGTATTTACATTGTATACCGTTTAATAAAGGGTTTTTTTTTCCATACGATTTTTATTACATCAGGCAGGGGGGCCCCGAGAAAGGTCATGGATGAAAAGGGGGGCTCGGCATAAAAAGTTTGCTCACCCCTGGATATGCCATTCGTTGTATAGTGAAACGTTGAAGAGCGGGGACTAACTGTAATGGTATGATAATGCACTACAGTATTCATTTATATAGCACTCTATATACAGCTTCCAGGCACTAGTCCCCTGCCTGTGTAAGGCCGCGCGTATAGTGACCGCGACGGCGACACGTGACGTCACCCGTCGCCGCTAGCGAAAGTTGTATTTCGCTTTGCGGCGGCGGCGCGGGCGACCAGGCCACTGATTGGTTCAGGAGCTGTCACACGAGGCGACAGCCCCTGAAAAATCAAATCTTCCGGCTGCAAAAAATCGCGTCGCCCCGTCACGCTTACTATAAGCGCACGCGACGGCGACAATGCATGTTTTCGGGCGACGTCGCGTCGCCACCACCGGCACTATAAGCGCGGGCCTAAAGCTCACCGTTTAATTATTGCACCACTATACAATATGCTGTGAAACTACTTTCCTGCACTGGGGAAGAGAGCAGCTCCATTTAAACAATAGGGACTAAAATAGTTTCTTGCACAAAGAAGCGGCTCCACAGCATGTTACATTAGGGCCTTGGAGCTTAAGGACAAAGCAGACAAAGTGACTATCCCACAGTTACAAGGAGCTTGTACTGCTTCAAATCCTGTTTAGCCACTTCACAGTTCTAAATGCTTTAAAAGAAATTCTATTCTTCAGCAACCAAGCACCAAACCACAGCTTTTATCAAATGCACTACCACCACTGTCCATAGTTTGTTACCAATCATAATGCTCCTTAACCATTGTAAGATCTAATAGGACATAGCCTTCAACTGAAGCGGAACGCAGGGAAGCAGCTTCATGAGGACAGATTTCGGGCTGACAACAAAGTGAGGGCTGCCGATGCTGATAACTATATCAGACATGTCAATGCCCATTGATTTTCTCCATATCACTGATTCTGAGTTCGTCACTGATTTTTAGCATGAGGGGTTTCATAGACTTCAATATAGTCTGATGAAAGTCAGTCTGGAATAAGTTGGACACTGAACCGAGCCTTCTCCACAATATCTAAGGCCGTGCCTATAATGCCGTCGACCGCGACTCGACGTGTGACGTCGCCACCGGCGGAAGTTATGTTTCGCCGGGCAGCAGCGTTGCGGGATTCCGGCAATTTGATTTGTTCAAGGGCCGTCACGTGACGCAACAGCCCTTGAAAAATCAAAATTTGCCGGCTTCCAGTTTTTGCGACGGCGACATCACTCCGTTACTTTGTCGCGCGCACTATTTTACGTTGGGAAAAAAAAAAGGCATGCATTTATTTGCAGAAAGATCACAACAGTTCAGAGAATGATTCCCTATGTCAGGTGCAGTGAGCAAGTATAGTGCTCCCCACTCTCTTAAATAGTATGGAGGCTGCAAGACCACCACTTAAATTTCCCACCACGCAAATCATGACATTACCGTAAAGCAGGGGTGCGCAAGGTTTTTTTGGGCCGAAGAAGTCTTCCAGCGATCGCGTCGACCCCATTATGGGCACCCGCGATGGACTGCATGTACTTGCTAAGGCACTGCGCAAAATCGCAGTCGCCAGTACTATAAACGCAGCCTTAGGCTGCGCTTATAATGCCGGCGACGTTGCGGCAAAACATGTATTGCCGCCATTGTGTGCGCTTATAGTAAGCGCAATGCGACGTGGCGGCGCGAAATTTGGTGCTGGTCAAATTTGATTTTTCAGAGGCTGTCGCCACGTGACTGCCTCTGAATCTATATATATATATATATATATATTTCAACCATTATCACCTACAGTACAGTAGCATACAGTGCTCCCACTGCAGCAAGGGATTCTGGGAAATGACATGCAATGTTTACTCGCTCATCCCACAACGTGGCGGTATCAAATATAGCGTTTTCCCAGTTATTATATCCCTGCAGGATGTAGGATAATCCCAGCCAAACCCACATACTTACTACATTCCCGTTATGTCACATGTATTATTTCCTGTGAAGGAAGCGCTATGTATATTCCCATTATGGTCACAAATTGGACGATACTGTATTTCCATTATGTCTCCTATTATTTTCCCATGATATCTCATAGAATACTGTCATCCAAAACCACATCATTATTGAATGATTGAAAATGATGCCTCCGTTTTATGTCAAGATTGTCTTGACACTTAGACCCCCAAGATTTCAATAGCGCCTCACTTAAAAGATGACATTATTTTTGATTCAAATGAACTTTTATGGTGCAGAAGCCGCATGGTGCCTGTGCCTACAGTGTATGTATTTGTCAGTGTGTCTCTATCTGCATTTCTGTCTCTTGCTGGCCGCCAGCCTGTGTGATGATGTCAGCCTGTCTGTGATGTAAGAGAGACATTGTGATATCATCACATACTGTAGGCAGGATGGCAGGTGTAAAGCTTCTAAAAGAGAGAGGGAGGGAGAGAGGTAGAGGAGAGAGAGGGAGAAAGAGGGAGAGAGAGAGCAAGCAGCTCCTCCCTCCCATGCAAATGACTGGAGGCAGAGGAGTAGAGGGACAGAAGCCTGTGCTGCTTGTAATGGGACAGGATTTGGGGTGCTGTTTCATGCTCTATCTCCCTCCCTCCCACTGTCTCAGGTGCAGAAAGTTTTCAAGGGAGAGAGGAAAGGAAGAGGAAAATGGAAGCTGAGGAGAGCTGGTCCTGTCCCTCTTGTTGGTAAAGAGGGGGCATCCAGAAAGAGGTAAGGAGATAGTTTTATTTTAATTCAAGAAGGAGTGCCTGGTGGCGAAGCTGGTGTGCTCTGTCACACTACAGACCCCTCCCTGTGTGTGTGTGTGTGCGTGCGTGCGTCTGCAGGGGGTATCTGTCCCATCCATAGATATCAAGGGTACTGCAGCTGCTGCTGCTGTTCAAACTTTTGCTTTAGGCCCATTCCTTTGATGTTAATAAGCGTTTCTAGTACAATCTTTTTCGCTCTGTTCACCCACATCTTTACATTACCTCGTGTGTGTGTGTGTGTGTGTGTGTGTGTATGTGTATGTGTGTGTACGTGTGTATAGCATGTGTTTGAAACACTATACTGTATCTGCATAGAAAAAAAGCCTTCTTTTAGTAATGTACAGTTCAAATACTGTATGAACATGACCCCATCTCATCTCATCCCCCTGACTCTGGATACAAAACATTCATGTATTCGTTTGCAACTTTTCATACAATTTGCTTGCACCATTTCAGAGAAATTAAATATTTAAAATGGAAATAAATTGGTAACTGCAGTAACAAACAACACTGTACATGCTAATAGTACATCCATGTAAGCAGTACATACATGCTCAGGAGTTGTTTTTTTGGATCGGTATATACTTGTCATTATCCACTTCAACCATTTTAATTCCCCCCTTTTAAATTATTGTACTGGTTGATGTGTATGTATATATATATATATATATATATATATATATATATATATATATATATTTCAACCATTATCACCTACAGTACAGTAGCATACAGTGCTCCCACTGCAGCAAGGGATTCTGGGAAATGACATGCAATGTTTACTCGCTCATCCCACAACGTGGCGGTATCAAATATAGCGTTTTCCCAGTTATTATATCCCTGCAGGATGTAGGATAATCCCAGCCAAACCCACATACTTACTACATTCCCGTTATGTCACATGTATTATTTCCTGTGAAGGAAGCGCTATGTATATTCCCATTATGGTCACAAATTGGACGATACTGTATTTCCATTATGTCTCCTATTATTTTCCCATGATATCTCATAGAATACTGTCATCCAAAACCACATCATTATTGAATGATTGAAAATGATGCCTCCGTTTTATGTCAAGATTGTCTTGACACTTAGACCCCCAAGATTTCAATAGCGCCTCACTTAAAAGATGACATTATTTTTGATTCAAATGAACTTTTATGGTGCAGAAGCCGCATGGTGCCTGTGCCTACAGTGTATGTATTTGTCAGTGTGTCTCTATCTGCATTTCTGTCTCTTGCTGGCCGCCAGCCTGTGTGATGATGTCAGCCTGTCTGTGATGTAAGAGAGACATTGTGATATCATCACATACTGTAGGCAGGATGGCAGGTGTAAAGCTTCTAAAAGAGAGAGGGAGGGAGAGAGGTAGAGGAGAGAGAGGGAGAAAGAGGGAGAGAGAGAGCAAGCAGCTCCTCCCTCCCATGCAAATGACTGGAGGCAGAGGAGTAGAGGGACAGAAGCCTGTGCTGCTTGTAATGGGACAGGATTTGGGGTGCTGTTTCATGCTCTATCTCCCTCCCTCCCACTGTCTCAGGTGCAGAAAGTTTTCAAGGGAGAGAGGAAAGGAAGAGGAAAATGGAAGCTGAGGAGAGCTGGTCCTGTCCCTCTTGTTGGTAAAGAGGGGGCATCCAGAAAGAGGTAAGGAGATAGTTTTATTTTAATTCAAGAAGGAGTGCCTGGTGGCGAAGCTGGTGTGCTCTGTCACACTACAGACCCCTCCCTGTGTGTGTGTGTGTGCGTGCGTGCGTCTGCAGGGGGTATCTGTCCCATCCATAGATATCAAGGGTACTGCAGCTGCTGCTGCTGTTCAAACTTTTGCTTTAGGCCCATTCCTTTGATGTTAATAAGCGTTTCTAGTACAATCTTTTTCGCTCTGTTCACCCACATCTTTACATTACCTCGTGTGTGTGTGTGTGTGTGTGTATGTGTATGTGTGTGTACGTGTGTATAGCATGTGTTTGAAACACTATACTGTATCTGCATAGAAAAAAAGCCTTCTTTTAGTAATGTACAGTTCAAATACTGTATGAACATGACCCCATCTCATCTCATCCCCCTGACTCTGGATACAAAACATTCATGTATTCGTTTGCAACTTTTCATACAATTTGCTTGCACCATTTCAGAGAAATTAAATATTTAAAATGGAAATAAATTGGTAACTGCAGTAACAAACAACACTGTACATGCTAATAGTACATCCATGTAAGCAGTACATACATGCTCAGGAGTTGTTTTTTTGGATCGGTATATACTTGTCATTATCCACTTCAACCATTTTAATTCCCCCCTTTTAAATTATTGTACTGGTTGATGTGTATGTATATATATATATATATATATATATATATATATATATATATATATATAGATATATATCTATATATCTATATATATATATATATATATATATATATATTTCAACCATTATCACCTACAGTACAGTAGCATACAGTGCTCCCACTGCAGCAAGGGATTCTGGGAAATGACATGCAATGTTTACTCGCTCATCCCACAACGTGGCGGTATCAAATATAGCGTTTTCCCAGTTATTATATCCCTGCAGGATGTAGGATAATCCCAGCCAAACCCACATACTTACTACATTCCCGTTATGTCACATGTATTATTTCCTGTGAAGGAAGCGCTATGTATATTCCCATTATGGTCACAAATTGGACGATACTGTATTTCCATTATGTCTCCTATTATTTTCCCATGATATCTCATAGAATACTGTCATCCAAAACCACATCATTATTGAATGATTGAAAATGATGCCTCCGTTTTATGTCAAGATTGTCTTGACACTTAGACCCCCAAGATTTCAATAGCGCCTCACTTAAAAGATGACATTATTTTTGATTCAAATGAACTTTTATGGTGCAGAAGCCGCATGGTGCCTGTGCCTACAGTGTATGTATTTGTCAGTGTGTCTCTATCTGCATTTCTGTCTCTTGCTGGCCGCCAGCCTGTGTGATGATGTCAGCCTGTCTGTGATGTAAGAGAGACATTGTGATATCATCACATACTGTAGGCAGGATGGCAGGTGTAAAGCTTCTAAAAGAGAGAGGGAGGGAGAGAGGTAGAGGAGAGAGAGGGAGAAAGAGGGAGAGAGAGAGCAAGCAGCTCCTCCCTCCCATGCAAATGACTGGAGGCAGAGGAGTAGAGGGACAGAAGCCTGTGCTGCTTGTAATGGGACAGGATTTGGGGTGCTGTTTCATGCTCTATCTCCCTCCCTCCCACTGTCTCAGGTGCAGAAAGTTTTCAAGGGAGAGAGGAAAGGAAGAGGAAAATGGAAGCTGAGGAGAGCTGGTCCTCTCCCTCTTGTTGGTAAAGAGGGGGCATCCAGAAAGAGGTAAGGAGATAGTTTTATTTTAATTCAAGAAGGAGTGCCTGGTGGCGAAGCTGGTGTGCTCTGTCACACTACAGACCCCTCCCTGTGTGTGTGTGTGTGCGTGCGTGCGTCTGCAGGGGGTATCTGTCCCATCCATAGATATCAAGGGTACTGCAGCTGCTGCTGCTGTTCAAACTTTTGCTTTAGGCCCATTCGTTTGATGTTAATAAGCGTTTCTAGTACAATCTTTTTCGCTCTGTTCACCCACATCTTTACATTACCTCGTGTGTGTGTGTGTGTGTGTGTGTGTGTGTATGTGTATGTGTGTGTACGTGTGTATAGCATGTGTTTGAAACACTATACTGTATCTGCATAGAAAAAAAGCCTTCTTTTAGTAATGTACAGTTCAAATACTGTATGAACATGACCCCATCTCATCTCATCCCCCTGACTCTGGATACAAAACATTCATGTATTCGTTTGCAACTTTTCATACAATTTGCTTGCACCATTTCAGAGAAATTAAATATTTAAAATGGAAATAAATTGGTAACTGCAGTAACAAACAACACTGTACATGCTAATAGTACATCCATGTAAGCAGTACATACATGCTCAGGAGTTGTTTTTTTGGATCGGTATATACTTGTCATTATCCACTTCAACCATTTTAATTCCCCCCTTTTAAATTATTGTACTGGTTGATGTGTATGTATATATATATATATATATATATATATATATATATATATATCTATATATCTATATATATATATATATATATATATATTTCAACCATTATCACCTACAGTACAGTAGCATACAGTGCTCCCACTGCAGCAAGGGATTCTGGGAAATGACATGCAATGTTTACTCGCTCATCCCACAACGTGGCGGTATCAAATATAGCGTTTTCCCAGTTATTATATCCCTGCAGGATGTAGGATAATCCCAGCCAAACCCACATACTTACTACATTCCCGTTATGTCACATGTATTATTTCCTGTGAAGGAAGCGCTATGTATATTCCCATTATGGTCACAAATTGGACGATACTGTATTTCCATTATGTCTCCTATTATTTTCCCATGATATCTCATAGAATACTGTCATCCAAAACCACATCATTATTGAATGATTGAAAATGATGCCTCCGTTTTATGTCAAGATTGTCTTGACACTTAGACCCCCAAGATTTCAATAGCGCCTCACTTAAAAGATGACATTATTTTTGATTCAAATGAACTTTTATGGTGCAGAAGCCGCATGGTGCCTGTGCCTACAGTGTATGTATTTGTCAGTGTGTCTCTATCTGCATTTCTGTCTCTTGCTGGCCGCCAGCCTGTGTGATGATGTCAGCCTGTCTGTGATGTAAGAGAGACATTGTGATATCATCACATACTGTAGGCAGGATGGCAGGTGTAAAGCTTCTAAAAGAGAGAGGGAGGGAGAGAGGTAGAGGAGAGAGAGGGAGAAAGAGGGAGAGAGAGAGCAAGCAGCTCCTCCCTCCCATGCAAATGACTGGAGGCAGAGGAGTAGAGGGACAGAAGCCTGTGCTGCTTGTAATGGGACAGGATTTGGGGTGCTGTTTCATGCTCTATCTCCCTCCCTCCCACTGTCTCAGGTGCAGAAAGTTTTCAAGGGAGAGAGGAAAGGAAGAGGAAAATGGAAGCTGAGGAGAGCTGGTCCTGTCCCTCTTGTTGGTAAAGAGGGGGCATCCAGAAAGAGGTAAGGAGATAGTTTTATTTTAATTCAAGAAGGAGTGCCTGGTGGCGAAGCTGGTGTGCTCTGTCACACTACAGACCCCTCCCTGTGTGTGTGTGTGTGCGTGCGTGCGTCTGCAGGGGGTATCTGTCCCATCCATAGATATCAAGGGTACTGCAGCTGCTGCTGCTGTTCAAACTTTTGCTTTAGGCCCATTCCTTTGATGTTAATAAGCGTTTCTAGTACAATCTTTTTCGCTCTGTTCACCCACATCTTTACATTACCTCGTGTGTGTGTGTGTGTGTGTGTGTGTGTATGTGTATGTGTGTGTACGTGTGTATAGAATGTGTTTGAAACACTATACTGTATCTGCATAGAAAAAAAGCCTTCTTTTAGTAATGTACAGTTCAAATACTGTATGAACATGACCCCATCTCATCTCATCCCCCTGACTCTGGATACAAAACATTCATGTATTCGTTTGCAACTTTTCATACAATTTGCTTGCACCATTTCAGAGAAATTAAATATTTAAAATGGAAATAAATTGGTAACTGCAGTAACAAACAACACTGTACATGCTAATAGTACATCCATGTAAGCAGTACATACATGCTCAGGAGTTGTTTTTTTGGATCGGTATATACTTGTCATTATCCACTTCAACCATTTTAATTCCCCCCTTTTAAATTATTGTACTGGTTGATGTGTATGTATGTATATATATATATATATATATATATATATATATATATATATATATATATATATATAGATATATATCTATATATCTATATATATATATATATATATATATTTCAACCATTATCACCTACAGTACAGTAGCATACAGTGCTCCCACTGCAGCAAGGGATTCTGGGAAATGACATGCAATGTTTACTCGCTCATCCCACAACGTGGCGGTATCAAATATAGCGTTTTCCCAGTTATTATATCCCTGCAGGATGTAGGATAATCCCAGCCAAACCCACATACTTACTACATTCCCGTTATGTCACATGTATTATTTCCTGTGAAGGAAGCGCTATGTATATTCGCATTATGGTCACAAATTGGACGATACTGTATTTCCATTATGTCTCCTATTATTTTCCCATGATATCTCATAGAATACTGTCATCCAAAAGCACATCATTATTGAATGATTGAAAATGATGCCTCCGTTTTATGTCAAGATTGTCTTGACACTTAGACCCCCAAGATTTCAATAGCGCCTCACTTAAAAGATGACATTATTTTTGATTCAAATGAACTTTTATGGTGCAGAAGCCGCATGGTGCCTGTGCCTACAGTGTATGTATTTGTCAGTGTGTCTCTATCTGCATTTCTGTCTCTTGCTGGCCGCCAGCCTGTGTGATGATGTCAGCCTGTCTGTGATGTAAGAGAGACATTGTGATATCATCACATACTGTAGGCAGGATGGCAGGTGTAAAGCTTCTAAAAGAGAGAGGGAGGGAGAGAGGTAGAGGAGAGAGAGGGAGAAAGAGGGAGAGAGAGCAAGCAGCTCCTCCCTCCCATGCAAATGACTGGAGGCAGAGGAGTAGAGGGACAGAAGCCTGTGCTGCTTGTAATGGGACAGGATTTGGGGTGCTGTTTCATGCTCTATCTCCCTCCCTCCCACTGTCTCAGGTGCAGAAAGTTTTCAAGGGAGAGAGGAAAGGAAGAGGAAAATGGAAGCTGAGGAGAGCTGGTCCTGTCCCTCTTGTTGGTAAAGAGGGGGCATCCAGAAAGAGGTAAGGAGATAGTTTTATTTTAATTCAAGAAGGAGTGCCTGGTGGCGAAGCTGGTGTGCTCTGTCACACTACAGACCCCTCCCTGTGTGTGTGTGTGTGTGCGTGCGTGCGTCTGCAGGGGGTATCTGTCCCATCCATAGATATCAAGGGTACTGCAGCTGCTGCTGCTGTTCAAACTTTTGCTTTAGGCCCATTCCTTTGATGTTAATAAGCGTTTCTAGTACAATCTTTTTCGCTCTGTTCACCCACATCTTTACATTACCTCGTGTGTGTGTGTGTGTGTGTGTGTGTGTGTATGTGTATGTGTGTGTACGTGTGTATAGCATGTGTTTGAAACACTATACTGTATCTGCATAGAAAAAAAGCCTTCTTTTAGTAATGTACAGTTCAAATACTGTATGAACATGACCCCATCTCATCTCATCCCCCTGACTCTGGATACAAAACATTCATGTATTCGTTTGCAACTTTTCATACAATTTGCTTGCACCATTTCAGAGAAATTAAATATTTAAAATGGAAATAAATTGGTAACTGCAGTAACAAACAACACTGTACATGCTAATAGTACATCCATGTAAGCAGTACATACATGCTCAGGAGTTGTTTTTTTGGATCGGTATATACTTGTCATTATCCACTTCAACCATTTTAATTCCCCCCTTTTAAATTATTGTACTGGTTGATGTGTATGTATATATATATATATATATATATATATATATATATATATATATAGATATATATCTATATATCTATATATATATATATATATATATATTTCAACCATTATCACCTACAGTACAGTAGCATACAGTGCTCCCACTGCAGCAAGGGATTCTGGGAAATGACATGCAATGTTTACTCGCTCATCCCACAACGTGGCGGTATCAAATATAGCGTTTTCCCAGTTATTATATCCCTGCAGGATGTAGGATAATCCCAGCCAAACCCACATACTTACTACATTCCCGTTATGTCACATGTATTATTTCCTGTGAAGGAAGCGCTATGTATATTCCCATTATGGTCACAAATTGGACGATACTGTATTTCCATTATGTCTCCTATTATTTTCCCATGATATCTCATAGAATACTGTCATCCAAAACCACATCATTATTGAATGATTGAAAATGATGCCTCCGTTTTATGTCAAGATTGTCTTGACACTTAGACCCCCAAGATTTCAATAGCGCCTCACTTAAAAGATGACATTATTTTTGATTCAAATGAACTTTTATGGTGCAGAAGCCGCATGGTGCCTGTGCCTACAGTGTATGTATTTGTCAGTGTGTCTCTATCTGCATTTCTGTCTCTTGCTGGCCGCCAGCCTGTGTGATGATGTCAGCCTGTCTGTGATGTAAGAGAGACATTGTGATATCATCACATACTGTAGGCAGGATGGCAGGTGTAAAGCTTCTAAAAGAGAGAGGGAGGGAGAGAGGTAGAGGAGAGAGAGGGAGAAAGAGGGAGAGAGAGAGCAAGCAGCTCCTCCCTCCCATGCAAATGACTGGAGGCAGAGGAGTAGAGGGACAGAAGCCTGTGCTGCTTGTAATGGGACAGGATTTGGGGTGCTGTTTCATGCTCTATCTCCCTCCCTCCCACTGTCTCAGGTGCAGAAAGTTTTCAAGGGAGAGAGGAAAGGAAGAGGAAAATGGAAGCTGAGGAGAGCTGGTCCTGTCCCTCTTGTTGGTAAAGAGGGGGCATCCAGAAAGAGGTAAGGAGATAGTTTTATTTTAATTCAAGAAGGAGTGCCTGGTGGCGAAGCTGGTGTGCTCTGTCACACTACAGACCCCTCCCTGTGTGTGTGTGTGTGCGTGCGTGCGTCTGCAGGGGGTATCTGTCCCATCCATAGATATCAAGGGTACTGCAGCTGCTGCTGCTGTTCAAACTTTTGCTTTAGGCCCATTCCTTTGATGTTAATAAGCGTTTCTAGTACAATCTTTTTCGCTCTGTTCACCCACATCTTTACATTACCTCGTGTGTGTGTGTGTGTGTGTGTGTGTGTGTGTATGTGTATGTGTGTGTACGTGTGTATAGCATGTGTTTGAAACACTATACTGTATCTGCATAGAAAAAAAGCCTTCTTTTAGTAATGTACAGTTCAAATACTGTATGAACATGACCCCATCTCATCTCATCCCCCTGACTCTGGATACAAAACATTCATGTATTCGTTTGCAACTTTTCATACAATTTGCTTGCACCATTTCAGAGAAATTAAATATTTAAAATGGAAATAAATTGGTAACTGCAGTAACAAACAACACTGTACATGCTAATAGTACATCCATGTAAGCAGTACATACATGCTCAGGAGTTGTTTTTTTGGATCGGTATATACTTGTCATTATCCACTTCAACCATTTTAATTCCCCCCTTTTAAATTATTGTACTGGTTGATGTGTATGTATATATATATATATATATATATATATATATATATATATATATATATATATATATAGATATATATCTATATATATATATATATATATATATATTTCAACCATTATCACCTACAGTACAGTAGCATACAGTGCTCCCACTGCAGCAAGGGATTCTGGGAAATGACATGCAATGTTTACTCGCTCATCCCACAACGTGGCGGTATCAAATATAGCGTTTTCCCAGTTATTATATCCCTGCAGGATGTAGGATAATCCCAGCCAAACCCACATACTTACTACATTCCCGTTATGTCACATGTATTATTTCCTGTGAAGGAAGCGCTATGTATATTCCCATTATGGTCACAAATTGGACGATACTGTATTTCCATTATGTCTCCTATTATTTTCCCATGATATCTCATAGAATACTGTCATCCAAAACCACATCATTATTGAATGATTGAAAATGATGCCTCCGTTTTATGTCAAGATTGTCTTGACACTTAGACCCCCAAGATTTCAATAGCGCCTCACTTAAAAGATGACATTATTTTTGATTCAAATGAACTTTTATGGTGCAGAAGCCGCATGGTGCCTGTGCCTACAGTGTATGTATTTGTCAGTGTGTCTCTATCTGCATTTCTGTCTCTTGCTGGCCGCCAGCCTGTGTGATGATGTCAGCCTGTCTGTGATGTAAGAGAGACATTGTGATATCATCACATACTGTAGGCAGGATGGCAGGTGTAAAGCTTCTAAAAGAGAGAGGGAGGGAGAGAGGTAGAGGAGAGAGAGGGAGAAAGAGGGAGAGAGAGAGCAAGCAGCTCCTCCCTCCCATGCAAATGACTGGAGGCAGAGGAGTAGAGGGACAGAAGCCTGTGCTGCTTGTAATGGGACAGGATTTGGGGTGCTGTTTCATGCTCTATCTCCCTCCCTCCCACTGTCTCAGGTGCAGAAAGTTTTCAAGGGAGAGAGGAAAGGAAGAGGAAAATGGAAGCTGAGGAGAGCTGGTCCTGTCCCTCTTGTTGGTAAAGAGGGGGCATCCAGAAAGAGGTAAGGAGATAGTTTTATTTTAATTCAAGAAGGAGTGCCTGGTGGCGAAGCTGGTGTGCTCTGTCACACTACAGACCCCTCCCTGTGTGTGTGTGTGTGCGTGCGTGCGTCTGCAGGGGGTATCTGTCCCATCCATAGATATCAAGGGTACTGCAGCTGCTGCTGCTGTTCAAACTTTTGCTTTAGGCCCATTCCTTTGATGTTAATAAGCGTTTCTAGTACAATCTTTTTCGCTCTGTTCACCCACATCTTTACATTACCTCGTGTGTGTGTGTGTGTGTGTGTGTGTGTGTATGTGTATGTGTGTGTACGTGTGTATAGCATGTGTTTGAAACACTATACTGTATCTGCATAGAAAAAAAGCCTTCTTTTAGTAATGTACAGTTCAAATACTGTATGAACATGACCCCATCTCATCTCATCCCCCTGACTCTGGATACAAAACATTCATGTATTCGTTTGCAACTTTTCATACAATTTGCTTGCACCATTTCAGAGAAATTAAATATTTAAAATGGAAATAAATTGGTAACTGCAGTAACAAACAACACTGTACATGCTAATAGTACATCCATGTAAGCAGTACATACATGCTCAGGAGTTGTTTTTTTGGATCGGTATATACTTGTCATTATCCACTTCAACCATTTTAATTCCCCCCTTTTAAATTATTGTACTGGTTGATGTGTATGTATGTATATATATATATATATATATATATATATATATATATATATATATATATAGATATATATCTATATATCTATATATATATATATATATATATATATTCAACCATTATCACCTACAGTACAGTAGCATACAGTGCTCCCACTGCAGCAAGGGATTCTGGGAAATGACATGCAATGTTTACTCGCTCATCCCACAACGTGGCGGTATCAAATATAGCGTTTTCCCAGTTATTATATCCCTGCAGGATGTAGGATAATCCCAGCCAAACCCACATACTTACTACATTCCCGTTATGTCACATGTATTATTTCCTGTGAAGGAAGCGCTATGTATATTCGCATTATGGTCACAAATTGGACGATACTGTATTTCCATTATGTCTCCTATTATTTTCCCATGATATCTCATAGAATACTGTCATCCAAAAGCACATCATTATTGAATGATTGAAAATGATGCCTCCGTTTTATGTCAAGATTGTCTTGACACTTAGACCCCCAAGATTTCAATAGCGCCTCACTTAAAAGATGACATTATTTTTGATTCAAATGAACTTTTATGGTGCAGAAGCCGCATGGTGCCTGTGCCTACAGTGTATGTATTTGTCAGTGTGTCTCTATCTGCATTTCTGTCTCTTGCTGGCCGCCAGCCTGTGTGATGATGTCAGCCTGTCTGTGATGTAAGAGAGACATTGTGATATCATCACATACTGTAGGCAGGATGGCAGGTGTAAAGCTTCTAAAAGAGAGAGGGAGGGAGAGAGGTAGAGGAGAGAGAGGGAGAAAGAGGGAGAGAGAGCAAGCAGCTCCTCCCTCCCATGCAAATGACTGGAGGCAGAGGAGTAGAGGGACAGAAGCCTGTGCTGCTTGTAATGGGACAGGATTTGGGGTGCTGTTTCATGCTCTATCTCCCTCCCTCCCACTGTCTCAGGTGCAGAAAGTTTTCAAGGGAGAGAGGAAAGGAAGAGGAAAATGGAAGCTGAGGAGAGCTGGTCCTGTCCCTCTTGTTGGTAAAGAGGGGGCATCCAGAAAGAGGTAAGGAGATAGTTTTATTTTAATTCAAGAAGGAGTGCCTGGTGGCGAAGCTGGTGTGCTCTGTCACACTACAGACCCCTCCCTGTGTGTGTGTGTGTGCGTGCGTGCGTCTGCAGGGGGTATCTGTCCCATCCATAGATATCAAGGGTACTGCAGCTGCTGCTGCTGTTCAAACTTTTGCTTTAGGCCCATTCCTTTGATGTTAATAAGCGTTTCTAGTACAATCTTTTTCGCTCTGTTCACCCACATCTTTACATTACCTCGTGTGTGTGTGTGTGTGTGTGTGTGTGTGTGTATGTGTATGTGTGTGTACGTGTGTATAGCATGTGTTTGAAACACTATACTGTATCTGCATAGAAAAAAAGCCTTCTTTTAGTAATGTACAGTTCAAATACTGTATGAACATGACCCCATCTCATCTCATCCCCCTGACTCTGGATACAAAACATTCATGTATTCGTTTGCAACTTTTCATACAATTTGCTTGCACCATTTCAGAGAAATTAAATATTTAAAATGGAAATAAATTGGTAACTGCAGTAACAAACAACACTGTACATGCTAATAGTACATCCATGTAAGCAGTACATACATGCTCAGGAGTTGTTTTTTTGGATCGGTATATACTTGTCATTATCCACTTCAACCATTTTAATTCCCCCCTTTTAAATTATTGTACTGGTTGATGTGTATGTATATATATATATATATATATATATATATATATATATAGATATATATCTATATATCTATATATATATATATATATATATATTTCAACCATTATCACCTACAGTACAGTAGCATACAGTGCTCCCACTGCAGCAAGGGATTCTGGGAAATGACATGCAATGTTTACTCGCTCATCCCACAACGTGGCGGTATCAAATATAGCGTTTTCCCAGTTATTATATCCCTGCAGGATGTAGGATAATCCCAGCCAAACCCACATACTTACTACATTCCCGTTATGTCACATGTATTATTTCCTGTGAAGGAAGCGCTATGTATATTCCCATTATGGTCACAAATTGGACGATACTGTATTTCCATTATGTCTCCTATTATTTTCCCATGATATCTCATAGAATACTGTCATCCAAAACCACATCATTATTGAATGATTGAAAATGATGCCTCCGTTTTATGTCAAGATTGTCTTGACACTTAGACCCCCAAGATTTCAATAGCGCCTCACTTAAAAGATGACATTATTTTTGATTCAAATGAACTTTTATGGTGCAGAAGCCGCATGGTGCCTGTGCCTACAGTGTATGTATTTGTCAGTGTGTCTCTATCTGCATTTCTGTCTCTTGCTGGCCGCCAGCCTGTGTGATGATGTCAGCCTGTCTGTGATGTAAGAGAGACATTGTGATATCATCACATACTGTAGGCAGGATGGCAGGTGTAAAGCTTCTAAAAGAGAGAGGGAGGGAGAGAGGTAGAGGAGAGAGAGGGAGAAAGAGGGAGAGAGAGAGCAAGCAGCTCCTCCCTCCCATGCAAATGACTGGAGGCAGAGGAGTAGAGGGACAGAAGCCTGTGCTGCTTGTAATGGGACAGGATTTGGGGTGCTGTTTCATGCTCTATCTCCCTCCCTCCCACTGTCTCAGGTGCAGAAAGTTTTCAAGGGAGAGAGGAAAGGAAGAGGAAAATGGAAGCTGAGGAGAGCTGGTCCTGTCCCTCTTGTTGGTAAAGAGGGGGCATCCAGAAAGAGGTAAGGAGATAGTTTTATTTTAATTCAAGAAGGAGTGCCTGGTGGCGAAGCTGGTGTGCTCTGTCACACTACAGACCCCTCCCTGTGTGTGTGTGTGTGCGTGCGTGCGTCTGCAGGGGGTATCTGTCCCATCCATAGATATCAAGGGTACTGCAGCTGCTGCTGCTGTTCAAACTTTTGCTTTAGGCCCATTCCTTTGATGTTAATAAGCGTTTCTAGTACAATCTTTTTCGCTCTGTTCACCCACATCTTTACATTACCTCGTGTGTGTGTGTGTGTGTGTGTGTGTGTATGTGTATGTGTGTGTACGTGTGTATAGCATGTGTTTGAAACACTATACTGTATCTGCATAGAAAAAAAGCCTTCTTTTAGTAATGTACAGTTCAAATACTGTATGAACATGACCCCATCTCATCTCATCCCCCTGACTCTGGATACAAAACATTCATGTATTCGTTTGCAACTTTTCATACAATTTGCTTGCACCATTTCAGAGAAATTAAATATTTAAAATGGAAATAAATTGGTAACTGCAGTAACAAACAACACTGTACATGCTAATAGTACATCCATGTAAGCAGTACATACATGCTCAGGAGTTGTTTTTTTGGATCGGTATATACTTGTCATTATCCACTTCAACCATTTTAATTCCCCCCTTTTAAATTATTGTACTGGTTGATGTGTATGTATATATATATATATATATATATATATATATATATATATATATATATATATAGATATATATCTATATATATATATATATATATATATATATTTCAACCATTATCACCTACAGTACAGTAGCATACAGTGCTCCCACTGCAGCAAGGGATTCTGGGAAATGACATGCAATGTTTACTCGCTCATCCCACAACGTGGCGGTATCAAATATAGCGTTTTCCCAGTTATTATATCCCTGCAGGATGTAGGATAATCCCAGCCAAACCCACATACTTACTACATTCCCGTTATGTCACATGTATTATTTCCTGTGAAGGAAGCGCTATGTATATTCCCATTATGGTCACAAATTGGACGATACTGTATTTCCATTATGTCTCCTATTATTTTCCCATGATATCTCATAGAATACTGTCATCCAAAACCACATCATTATTGAATGATTGAAAATGATGCCTCCGTTTTATGTCAAGATTGTCTTGACACTTAGACCCCCAAGATTTCAATAGCGCCTCACTTAAAAGATGACATTATTTTTGATTCAAATGAACTTTTATGGTGCAGAAGCCGCATGGTGCCTGTGCCTACAGTGTATGTATTTGTCAGTGTGTCTCTATCTGCATTTCTGTCTCTTGCTGGCCGCCAGCCTGTGTGATGATGTCAGCCTGTCTGTGATGTAAGAGAGACATTGTGATATCATCACATACTGTAGGCAGGATGGCAGGTGTAAAGCTTCTAAAAGAGAGAGGGAGGGAGAGAGGTAGAGGAGAGAGAGGGAGAAAGAGGGAGAGAGAGAGCAAGCAGCTCCTCCCTCCCATGCAAATGACTGGAGGCAGAGGAGTAGAGGGACAGAAGCCTGTGCTGCTTGTAATGGGACAGGATTTGGGGTGCTGTTTCATGCTCTATCTCCCTCCCTCCCACTGTCTCAGGTGCAGAAAGTTTTCAAGGGAGAGAGGAAAGGAAGAGGAAAATGGAAGCTGAGGAGAGCTGGTCCTGTCCCTCTTGTTGGTAAAGAGGGGGCATCCAGAAAGAGGTAAGGAGATAGTTTTATTTTAATTCAAGAAGGAGTGCCTGGTGGCGAAGCTGGTGTGCTCTGTCACACTACAGACCCCTCCCTGTGTGTGTGTGTGTGCGTGCGTGCGTCTGCAGGGGGTATCTGTCCCATCCATAGATATCAAGGGTACTGCAGCTGCTGCTGCTGTTCAAACTTTTGCTTTAGGCCCATTCCTTTGATGTTAATAAGCGTTTCTAGTACAATCTTTTTCGCTCTGTTCACCCACATCTTTACATTACCTCGTGTGTGTGTGTGTGTGTGTGTGTGTGTATGTGTATGTGTGTGTACGTGTGTATAGCATGTGTTTGAAACACTATACTGTATCTGCATAGAAAAAAAGCCTTCTTTTAGTAATGTACAGTTCAAATACTGTATGAACATGACCCCATCTCATCTCATCCCCCTGACTCTGGATACAAAACATTCATGTATTCGTTTGCAACTTTTCATACAATTTGCTTGCACCATTTCAGAGAAATTAAATATTTAAAATGGAAATAAATTGGTAACTGCAGTAACAAACAACACTGTACATGCTAATAGTACATCCATGTAAGCAGTACATACATGCTCAGGAGTTGTTTTTTTGGATCGGTATATACTTGTCATTATCCACTTCAACCATTTTAATTCCCCCCTTTTAAATTATTGTACTGGTTGATGTGTATGTATATATATATATATATATATATATATATATATATATATATATATATATATATATATATAGATATATATCTATATATCTATATATATATATATATATATATATATATTTCAACCATTATCACCTACAGTACAGTAGCATACAGTGCTCCCACTGCAGCAAGGGATTCTGGGAAATGACATGCAATGTTTACTCGCTCATCCCACAACGTGGCGGTATCAAATATAGCGTTTTCCCAGTTATTATATCCCTGCAGGATGTAGGATAATCCCAGCCAAACCCACATACTTACTACATTCCCGTTATGTCACATGTATTATTTCCTGTGAAGGAAGCGCTATGTATATTCCCATTATGGTCACAAATTGGACGATACTGTATTTCCATTATGTCTCCTATTATTTTCCCATGATATCTCATAGAATACTGTCATCCAAAACCACATCATTATTGAATGATTGAAAATGATGCCTCCGTTTTATGTCAAGATTGTCTTGACACTTAGACCCCCAAGATTTCAATAGCGCCTCACTTAAAAGATGACATTATTTTTGATTCAAATGAACTTTTATGGTGCAGAAGCCGCATGGTGCCTGTGCCTACAGTGTATGTATTTGTCAGTGTGTCTCTATCTGCATTTCTGTCTCTTGCTGGCCGCCAGCCTGTGTGATGATGTCAGCCTGTCTGTGATGTAAGAGAGACATTGTGATATCATCACATACTGTAGGCAGGATGGCAGGTGTAAAGCTTCTAAAAGAGAGAGGGAGGGAGAGAGGTAGAGGAGAGAGAGGGAGAAAGAGGGAGAGAGAGAGCAAGCAGCTCCTCCCTCCCATGCAAATGACTGGAGGCAGAGGAGTAGAGGGACAGAAGCCTGTGCTGCTTGTAATGGGACAGGATTTGGGGTGCTGTTTCATGCTCTATCTCCCTCCCTCCCACTGTCTCAGGTGCAGAAAGTTTTCAAGGGAGAGAGGAAAGGAAGAGGAAAATGGAAGCTGAGGAGAGCTGGTCCTCTCCCTCTTGTTGGTAAAGAGGGGGCATCCAGAAAGAGGTAAGGAGATAGTTTTATTTTAATTCAAGAAGGAGTGCCTGGTGGCGAAGCTGGTGTGCTCTGTCACACTACAGACCCCTCCCTGTGTGTGTGTGTGTGCGTGCGTGCGTCTGCAGGGGGTATCTGTCCCATCCATAGATATCAAGGGTACTGCAGCTGCTGCTGCTGTTCAAACTTTTGCTTTAGGCCCATTCCTTTGATGTTAATAAGCGTTTCTAGTACAATCTTTTTCGCTCTGTTCACCCACATCTTTACATTACCTCGTGTGTGTGTGTGTGTGTGTGTGTGTGTGTATGTGTATGTGTGTGTACGTGTGTATAGCATGTGTTTGAAACACTATACTGTATCTGCATAGAAAAAAAGCCTTCTTTTAGTAATGTACAGTTCAAATACTGTATGAACATGACCCCATCTCATCTCATCCCCCTGACTCTGGATACAAAACATTCATGTATTCGTTTGCAACTTTTCATACAATTTGCTTGCACCATTTCAGAGAAATTAAATATTTAAAATGGAAATAAATTGGTAACTGCAGTAACAAACAACACTGTACATGCTAATAGTACATCCATGTAAGCAGTACATACATGCTCAGGAGTTGTTTTTTTGGATCGGTATATACTTGTCATTATCCACTTCAACCATTTTAATTCCCCCCTTTTAAATTATTGTACTGGTTGATGTGTATGTATATATATATATATATTTCAACCATTATCACCTACAGTACAGTAGCATACAGTGCTCCCACTGCAGCAAGGGATTCTGGGAAATGACATGCAATGTTTACTCGCTCATCCCACAACGTGGCGGTATCAAATATAGCGTTTTCCCAGTTATTATATCCCTGCAGGATGTAGGATAATCCCAGCCAAACCCACATACTTACTACATTCCCGTTATGTCACATGTATTATTTCCTGTGAAGGAAGCGCTATGTATATTCCCATTATGGTCACAAATTGGACGATACTGTATTTCCATTATGTCTCCTATTATTTTCCCATGATATCTCATAGAATACTGTCATCCAAAACCACATCATTATTGAATGATTGAAAATGATGCCTCCGTTTTATGTCAAGATTGTCTTGACACTTAGACCCCCAAGATTTCAATAGCGCCTCACTTAAAAGATGACATTATTTTTGATTCAAATGAACTTTTATGGTGCAGAAGCCGCATGGTGCCTGTGCCTACAGTGTATGTATTTGTCAGTGTGTCTCTATCTGCATTTCTGTCTCTTGCTGGCCGCCAGCCTGTGTGATGATGTCAGCCTGTCTGTGATGTAAGAGAGACATTGTGATATCATCACATACTGTAGGCAGGATGGCAGGTGTAAAGCTTCTAAAAGAGAGAGGGAGGGAGAGAGGTAGAGGAGAGAGAGGGAGAAAGAGGGAGAGAGAGAGCAAGCAGCTCCTCCCTCCCATGCAAATGACTGGAGGCAGAGGAGTAGAGGGACAGAAGCCTGTGCTGCTTGTAATGGGACAGGATTTGGGGTGCTGTTTCATGCTCTATCTCCCTCCCTCCCACTGTCTCAGGTGCAGAAAGTTTTCAAGGGAGAGAGGAAAGGAAGAGGAAAATGGAAGCTGAGGAGAGCTGGTCCTGTCCCTCTTGTTGGTAAAGAGGGGGCATCCAGAAAGAGGTAAGGAGATAGTTTTATTTTAATTCAAGAAGGAGTGCCTGGTGGCGAAGCTGGTGTGCTCTGTCACACTACAGACCCCTCCCTGTGTGTGTGTGTGTGCGTGCGTGCGTCTGCAGGGGGTATCTGTCCCATCCATAGATATCAAGGGTACTGCAGCTGCTGCTGCTGTTCAAACTTTTGCTTTAGGCCCATTCCTTTGATGTTAATAAGCGTTTCTAGTACAATCTTTTTCGCTCTGTTCACCCACATCTTTACATTACCTCGTGTGTGTGTGTGTGTGTGTGTGTGTGTATGTGTATGTGTGTGTACGTGTGTATAGAATGTGTTTGAAACACTATACTGTATCTGCATAGAAAAAAAGCCTTCTTTTAGTAATGTACAGTTCAAATACTGTATGAACATGACCCCATCTCATCTCATCCCCCTGACTCTGGATACAAAACATTCATGTATTCGTTTGCAACTTTTCATACAATTTGCTTGCACCATTTCAGAGAAATTAAATATTTAAAATGGAAATAAATTGGTAACTGCAGTAACAAACAACACTGTACATGCTAATAGTACATCCATGTAAGCAGTACATACATGCTCAGGAGTTGTTTTTTTGGATCGGTATATACTTGTCATTATCCACTTCAACCATTTTAATTCCCCCCTTTTAAATTATTGTACTGGTTGATGTGTATGTATGTATATATATATATATATATATATATATATATATATATATATATAGATATATATCTATATATCTATATATATATATATATATATATATTTCAACCATTATCACCTACAGTACAGTAGCATACAGTGCTCCCACTGCAGCAAGGGATTCTGGGAAATGACATGCAATGTTTACTCGCTCATCCCACAACGTGGCGGTATCAAATATAGCGTTTTCCCAGTTATTATATCCCTGCAGGATGTAGGATAATCCCAGCCAAACCCACATACTTACTACATTCCCGTTATGTCACATGTATTATTTCCTGTGAAGGAAGCGCTATGTATATTCGCATTATGGTCACAAATTGGACGATACTGTATTTCCATTATGTCTCCTATTATTTTCCCATGATATCTCATAGAATACTGTCATCCAAAACCACATCATTATTGAATGATTGAAAATGATGCCTCCGTTTTATGTCAAGATTGTCTTGACACTTAGACCCCCAAGATTTCAATAGCGCCTCACTTAAAAGATGACATTATTTTTGATTCAAATGAACTTTTATGGTGCAGAAGCCGCATGGTGCCTGTGCCTACAGTGTATGTATTTGTCAGTGTGTCTCTATCTGCATTTCTGTCTCTTGCTGGCCGCCAGCCTGTGTGATGATGTCAGCCTGTCTGTGATGTAAGAGAGACATTGTGATATCATCACATACTGTAGGCAGGATGGCAGGTGTAAAGCTTCTAAAAGAGAGAGGGAGGGAGAGAGGTAGAGGAGAGAGAGGGAGAAAGAGGGAGAGAGAGCAAGCAGCTCCTCCCTCCCATGCAAATGACTGGAGGCAGAGGAGTAGAGGGACAGAAGCCTGTGCTGCTTGTAATGGGACAGGATTTGGGGTGCTGTTTCATGCTCTATCTCCCTCCCTCCCACTGTCTCAGGTGCAGAAAGTTTTCAAGGGAGAGAGGAAAGGAAGAGGAAAATGGAAGCTGAGGAGAGCTGGTCCTGTCCCTCTTGTTGGTAAAGAGGGGGCATCCAGAAAGAGGTAAGGAGATAGTTTTATTTTAATTCAAGAAGGAGTGCCTGGTGGCGAAGCTGGTGTGCTCTGTCACACTACAGACCCCTCCCTGTGTGTGTGTGTGTGCGTGCGTGCGTCTGCAGGGGGTATCTGTCCCATCCATACACTGGCGACACACTTTATTCGAGCTCGGCTAGTCCCACGAATTCGGGTATACCCGGGTGTATTGAGGTTTGTGACTGTTTTCTGCCCGAGTGCATTGAGGTATTTTCCAAGCAGGGATTGAAGCATTTTATTCCCGCTGGCTGCAATACTGCACAGTATATATATATATACTGCATTACAATTCATGAATTTATGCCATCTGGTAGACACGCGAAGCATTGCAGCCTATTAAATCCTAATCATTATCATTTAACAGATCAGCCGCCCGTCAGCCAGGCATGAACCCAGGCTGGGAAGGCAAACGCAACGGGGCTTGTCAGAGGTGAGGAGCGGCGCATTCCAGGTATCTGCCAGGTACATACTGGGTATTTGCTCGAATAAAGTGTGTCGGTGCAGTAGATATCAAGGGTACTGCAGCTGCTGCTGCTGTTCAAACTTTTGCTTTAGGCCCATTCCTTTGATGTTAATAAGCGTTTCTAGTACAATCTTTTTCGCTCTGTTCACCCACATCTTTACATTACCTCGTGTGTGTGTGTGTGTGTGTGTGTGTATGTGTATGTGTGTGTACGTGTGTATAGCATGTGTTTGAAACACTATACTGTATCTGCATAGAAAAAAAGCCTTCTTTTAGTAATGTACAGTTCAAATACTGTATGAACATGACCCCATCTCATCTCATCCCCCTGACTCTGGATACAAAACATTCATGTATTCGTTTGCAACTTTTCATACAATTTGCTTGCACCATTTCAGAGAAATTAAATATTTAAAATGGAAATAAATTGGTAACTGCAGTAACAAACAACACTGTACATGCTAATAGTACATCCATGTAAGCAGTACATACATGCTCAGGAGTTGTTTTTTTGGATCGGTATATACTTGTCATTATCCACTTCAACCATTTTAATTCCCCCCTTTTAAATTATTGTACTGGTTGATGTGTATGTATATATATATATATATATATATATATATATATATATATATATATATATCTATATATCTATATATATATATATATATATATATATTTCAACCATTATCACCTACAGTACAGTAGCATACAGTGCTCCCACTGCAGCAAGGGATTCTGGGAAATGACATGCAATGTTTACTCGCTCATCCCACAACGTGGCGGTATCAAATATAGCGTTTTCCCAGTTATTATATCCCTGCAGGATGTAGGATAATCCCAGCCAAACCCACATACTTACTACATTCCCGTTATGTCACATGTATTATTTCCTGTGAAGGAAGCGCTATGTATATTCCCATTATGGTCACAAATTGGACGATACTGTATTTCCATTATGTCTCCTATTATTTTCCCATGATATCTCATAGAATACTGTCATCCAAAACCACATCATTATTGAATGATTGAAAATGATGCCTCCGTTTTATGTCAAGATTGTCTTGACACTTAGACCCCCAAGATTTCAATAGCGCCTCACTTAAAAGATGACATTATTTTTGATTCAAATGAACTTTTATGGTGCAGAAGCCGCATGGTGCCTGTGCCTACAGTGTATGTATTTGTCAGTGTGTCTCTATCTGCATTTCTGTCTCTTGCTGGCCGCCAGCCTGTGTGATGATGTCAGCCTGTCTGTGATGTAAGAGAGACATTGTGATATCATCACATACTGTAGGCAGGATGGCAGGTGTAAAGCTTCTAAAAGAGAGAGGGAGGGAGAGAGGTAGAGGAGAGAGAGGGAGAAAGAGGGAGAGAGAGAGCAAGCAGCTCCTCCCTCCCATGCAAATGACTGGAGGCAGAGGAGTAGAGGGACAGAAGCCTGTGCTGCTTGTAATGGGACAGGATTTGGGGTGCTGTTTCATGCTCTATCTCCCTCCCTCCCACTGTCTCAGGTGCAGAAAGTTTTCAAGGGAGAGAGGAAAGGAAGAGGAAAATGGAAGCTGAGGAGAGCTGGTCCTGTCCCTCTTGTTGGTAAAGAGGGGGCATCCAGAAAGAGGTAAGGAGATAGTTTTATTTTAATTCAAGAAGGAGTGCCTGGTGGCGAAGCTGGTGTGCTCTGTCACACTACAGACCCCTCCCTGTGTGTGTGTGTGTGCGTGCGTGCGTCTGCAGGGGGTATCTGTCCCATCCATAGATATCAAGGGTACTGCAGCTGCTGCTGCTGTTCAAACTTTTGCTTTAGGCCCATTCCTTTGATGTTAATAAGCGTTTCTAGTACAATCTTTTTCGCTCTGTTCACCCACATCTTTACATTACCTCGTGTGTGTGTGTGTGTGTGTGTGTGTGTATGTGTATGTGTGTGTACGTGTGTATAGAATGTGTTTGAAACACTATACTGTATCTGCATAGAAAAAAAGCCTTCTTTTAGTAATGTACAGTTCAAATACTGTATGAACATGACCCCATCTCATCTCATCCCCCTGACTCTGGATACAAAACATTCATGTATTCGTTTGCAACTTTTCATACAATTTGCTTGCACCATTTCAGAGAAATTAAATATTTAAAATGGAAATAAATTGGTAACTGCAGTAACAAACAACACTGTACATGCTAATAGTACATCCATGTAAGCAGTACATACATGCTCAGGAGTTGTTTTTTTGGATCGGTATATACTTGTCATTATCCACTTCAACCATTTTAATTCCCCCCTTTTAAATTATTGTACTGGTTGATGTGTATGTATGTATATATATATATATATATATATATATATATATATATATATATATATATAGATATATATCTATATATCTATATATATATATATATATATATATATTTCAACCATTATCACCTACAGTACAGTAGCATACAGTGCTCCCACTGCAGCAAGGGATTCTGGGAAATGACATGCAATGTTTACTCGCTCATCCCACAACGTGGCGGTATCAAATATAGCGTTTTCCCAGTTATTATATCCCTGCAGGATGTAGGATAATCCCAGCCAAACCCACATACTTACTACATTCCCGTTATGTCACATGTATTATTTCCTGTGAAGGAAGCGCTATGTATATTCGCATTATGGTCACAAATTGGACGATACTGTATTTCCATTATGTCTCCTATTATTTTCCCATGATATCTCATAGAATACTGTCATCCAAAAGCACATCATTATTGAATGATTGAAAATGATGCCTCCGTTTTATGTCAAGATTGTCTTGACACTTAGACCCCCAAGATTTCAATAGCGCCTCACTTAAAAGATGACATTATTTTTGATTCAAATGAACTTTTATGGTGCAGAAGCCGCATGGTGCCTGTGCCTACAGTGTATGTATTTGTCAGTGTGTCTCTATCTGCATTTCTGTCTCTTGCTGGCCGCCAGCCTGTGTGTGATGATGTCAGCCTGTCTGTGATGTAAGAGAGACATTGTGATATCATCACATACTGTAGGCAGGATGGCAGGTGTAAAGCTTCTAAAAGAGAGAGGGAGGGAGAGAGGTAGAGGAGAGAGAGGGAGAAAGAGGGAGAGAGAGCAAGCAGCTCCTCCCTCCCATGCAAATGACTGGAGGCAGAGGAGTAGAGGGACAGAAGCCTGTGCTGCTTGTAATGGGACAGGATTTGGGGTGCTGTTTCATGCTCTATCTCCCTCCCTCCCACTGTCTCAGGTGCAGAAAGTTTTCAAGGGAGAGAGGAAAGGAAGAGGAAAATGGAAGCTGAGGAGAGCTGGTCCTGTCCCTCTTGTTGGTAAAGAGGGGGCATCCAGAAAGAGGTAAGGAGATAGTTTTATTTTAATTCAAGAAGGAGTGCCTGGTGGCGAAGCTGGTGTGCTCTGTCACACTACAGACCCCTCCCTGTGTGTGTGTGTGTGCGTGCGTGCGTCTGCAGGGGGTATCTGTCCCATCCATAGATATCAAGGGTACTGCAGCTGCTGCTGCTGTTCAAACTTTTGCTTTAGGCCCATTCCTTTGATGTTAATAAGCGTTTCTAGTACAATCTTTTTCGCTCTGTTCACCCACATCTTTACATTACCTCGTGTGTGTGTGTGTGTGTGTGTGTGTGTGTATGTGTATGTGTGTGTACGTGTGTATAGCATGTGTTTGAAACACTATACTGTATCTGCATAGAAAAAAAGCCTTCTTTTAGTAATGTACAGTTCAAATACTGTATGAACATGACCCCATCTCATCTCATCCCCCTGACTCTGGATACAAAACATTCATGTATTCGTTTGCAACTTTTCATACAATTTGCTTGCACCATTTCAGAGAAATTAAATATTTAAAATGGAAATAAATTGGTAACTGCAGTAACAAACAACACTGTACATGCTAATAGTACATCCATGTAAGCAGTACATACATGCTCAGGAGTTGTTTTTTTGGATCGGTATATACTTGTCATTATCCACTTCAACCATTTTAATTCCCCCCTTTTAAATTATTGTACTGGTTGATGTGTATGTATATATATATATATATATATATATATATATATATATATATATATAGATATATATCTATATATCTATATATATATATATATATATATATTTCAACCATTATCACCTACAGTACAGTAGCATACAGTGCTCCCACTGCAGCAAGGGATTCTGGGAAATGACATGCAATGTTTACTCGCTCATCCCACAACGTGGCGGTATCAAATATAGCGTTTTCCCAGTTATTATATCCCTGCAGGATGTAGGATAATCCCAGCCAAACCCACATACTTACTACATTCCCGTTATGTCACATGTATTATTTCCTGTGAAGGAAGCGCTATGTATATTCCCATTATGGTCACAAATTGGACGATACTGTATTTCCATTATGTCTCCTATTATTTTCCCATGATATCTCATAGAATACTGTCATCCAAAACCACATCATTATTGAATGATTGAAAATGATGCCTCCGTTTTATGTCAAGATTGTCTTGACACTTAGACCCCCAAGATTTCAATAGCGCCTCACTTAAAAGATGACATTATTTTTGATTCAAATGAACTTTTATGGTGCAGAAGCCGCATGGTGCCTGTGCCTACAGTGTATGTATTTGTCAGTGTGTCTCTATCTGCATTTCTGTCTCTTGCTGGCCGCCAGCCTGTGTGATGATGTCAGCCTGTCTGTGATGTAAGAGAGACATTGTGATATCATCACATACTGTAGGCAGGATGGCAGGTGTAAAGCTTCTAAAAGAGAGAGGGAGGGAGAGAGGTAGAGGAGAGAGAGGGAGAAAGAGGGAGAGAGAGAGCAAGCAGCTCCTCCCTCCCATGCAAATGACTGGAGGCAGAGGAGTAGAGGGACAGAAGCCTGTGCTGCTTGTAATGGGACAGGATTTGGGGTGCTGTTTCATGCTCTATCTCCCTCCCTCCCACTGTCTCAGGTGCAGAAAGTTTTCAAGGGAGAGAGGAAAGGAAGAGGAAAATGGAAGCTGAGGAGAGCTGGTCCTGTCCCTCTTGTTGGTAAAGAGGGGGCATCCAGAAAGAGGTAAGGAGATAGTTTTATTTTAATTCAAGAAGGAGTGCCTGGTGGCGAAGCTGGTGTGCTCTGTCACACTACAGACCCCTCCCTGTGTGTGTGTGTGTGCGTGCGTGCGTCTGCAGGGGGTATCTGTCCCATCCATAGATATCAAGGGTACTGCAGCTGCTGCTGCTGTTCAAACTTTTGCTTTAGGCCCATTCCTTTGATGTTAATAAGCGTTTCTAGTACAATCTTTTTCGCTCTGTTCACCCACATCTTTACATTACCTCGTGTGTGTGTGTGTGTGTGTGTGTGTGTATGTGTATGTGTGTGTACGTGTGTATAGCATGTGTTTGAAACACTATACTGTATCTGCATAGAAAAAAAGCCTTCTTTTAGTAATGTACAGTTCAAATACTGTATGAACATGACCCCATCTCATCTCATCCCCCTGACTCTGGATACAAAACATTCATGTATTCGTTTGCAACTTTTCATACAATTTGCTTGCACCATTTCAGAGAAATTAAATATTTAAAATGGAAATAAATTGGTAACTGCAGTAACAAACAACACTGTACATGCTAATAGTACATCCATGTAAGCAGTACATACATGCTCAGGAGTTGTTTTTTTGGATCGGTATATACTTGTCATTATCCACTTCAACCATTTTAATTCCCCCCTTTTAAATTATTGTACTGGTTGATGTGTATGTATATATATATATATATATATATATATATATATATATATATATATATATATATATATATAGATATATATCTATATATATATATATATATATATATATTTCAACCATTATCACCTACAGTACAGTAGCATACAGTGCTCCCACTGCAGCAAGGGATTCTGGGAAATGACATGCAATGTTTACTCGCTCATCCCACAACGTGGCGGTATCAAATATAGCGTTTTCCCAGTTATTATATCCCTGCAGGATGTAGGATAATCCCAGCCAAACCCACATACTTACTACATTCCCGTTATGTCACATGTATTATTTCCTGTGAAGGAAGCGCTATGTATATTCCCATTATGGTCACAAATTGGACGATACTGTATTTCCATTATGTCTCCTATTATTTTCCCATGATATCTCATAGAATACTGTCATCCAAAACCACATCATTATTGAATGATTGAAAATGATGCCTCCGTTTTATGTCAAGATTGTCTTGACACTTAGACCCCCAAGATTTCAATAGCGCCTCACTTAAAAGATGACATTATTTTTGATTCAAATGAACTTTTATGGTGCAGAAGCCGCATGGTGCCTGTGCCTACAGTGTATGTATTTGTCAGTGTGTCTCTATCTGCATTTCTGTCTCTTGCTGGCCGCCAGCCTGTGTGATGATGTCAGCCTGTCTGTGATGTAAGAGAGACATTGTGATATCATCACATACTGTAGGCAGGATGGCAGGTGTAAAGCTTCTAAAAGAGAGAGGGAGGGAGAGAGGTAGAGGAGAGAGAGGGAGAAAGAGGGAGAGAGAGAGCAAGCAGCTCCTCCCTCCCATGCAAATGACTGGAGGCAGAGGAGTAGAGGGACAGAAGCCTGTGCTGCTTGTAATGGGACAGGATTTGGGGTGCTGTTTCATGCTCTATCTCCCTCCCTCCCACTGTCTCAGGTGCAGAAAGTTTTCAAGGGAGAGAGGAAAGGAAGAGGAAAATGGAAGCTGAGGAGAGCTGGTCCTGTCCCTCTTGTTGGTAAAGAGGGGGCATCCAGAAAGAGGTAAGGAGATAGTTTTATTTTAATTCAAGAAGGAGTGCCTGGTGGCGAAGCTGGTGTGCTCTGTCACACTACAGACCCCTCCCTGTGTGTGTGTGTGTGCGTGCGTGCGTCTGCAGGGGGTATCTGTCCCATCCATAGATATCAAGGGTACTGCAGCTGCTGCTGCTGTTCAAACTTTTGCTTTAGGCCCATTCCTTTGATGTTAATAAGCGTTTCTAGTACAATCTTTTTCGCTCTGTTCACCCACATCTTTACATTACCTCGTGTGTGTGTGTGTGTGTGTGTGTGTGTATGTGTATGTGTGTGTACGTGTGTATAGCATGTGTTTGAAACACTATACTGTATCTGCATAGAAAAAAAGCCTTCTTTTAGTAATGTACAGTTCAAATACTGTATGAACATGACCCCATCTCATCTCATCCCCCTGACTCTGGATACAAAACATTCATGTATTCGTTTGCAACTTTTCATACAATTTGCTTGCACCATTTCAGAGAAATTAAATATTTAAAATGGAAATAAATTGGTAACTGCAGTAACAAACAACACTGTACATGCTAATAGTACATCCATGTAAGCAGTACATACATGCTCAGGAGTTGTTTTTTTGGATCGGTATATACTTGTCATTATCCACTTCAACCATTTTAATTCCCCCCTTTTAAATTATTGTACTGGTTGATGTGTATGTATGTATATATATATATATATATATATATATATATATATATATATATATATATAGATATATATCTATATATCTATATATATATATATATATATATATTTCAACCATTATCACCTACAGTACAGTAGCATACAGTGCTCCCACTGCAGCAAGGGATTCTGGGAAATGACATGCAATGTTTACTCGCTCATCCCACAACGTGGCGGTATCAAATATAGCGTTTTCCCAGTTATTATATCCCTGCAGGATGTAGGATAATCCCAGCCAAACCCACATACTTACTACATTCCCGTTATGTCACATGTATTATTTCCTGTGAAGGAAGCGCTATGTATATTCGCATTATGGTCACAAATTGGACGATACTGTATTTCCATTATGTCTCCTATTATTTTCCCATGATATCTCATAGAATACTGTCATCCAAAAGCACATCATTATTGAATGATTGAAAATGATGCCTCCGTTTTATGTCAAGATTGTCTTGACACTTAGACCCCCAAGATTTCAATAGCGCCTCACTTAAAAGATGACATTATTTTTGATTCAAATGAACTTTTATGGTGCAGAAGCCGCATGGTGCCTGTGCCTACAGTGTATGTATTTGTCAGTGTGTCTCTATCTGCATTTCTGTCTCTTGCTGGCCGCCAGCCTGTGTGATGATGTCAGCCTGTCTGTGATGTAAGAGAGACATTGTGATATCATCACATACTGTAGGCAGGATGGCAGGTGTAAAGCTTCTAAAAGAGAGAGGGAGGGAGAGAGGTAGAGGAGAGAGAGGGAGAAAGAGGGAGAGAGAGCAAGCAGCTCCTCCCTCCCATGCAAATGACTGGAGGCAGAGGAGTAGAGGGACAGAAGCCTGTGCTGCTTGTAATGGGACAGGATTTGGGGTGCTGTTTCATGCTCTATCTCCCTCCCTCCCACTGTCTCAGGTGCAGAAAGTTTTCAAGGGAGAGAGGAAAGGAAGAGGAAAATGGAAGCTGAGGAGAGCTGGTCCTGTCCCTCTTGTTGGTAAAGAGGGGGCATCCAGAAAGAGGTAAGGAGATAGTTTTATTTTAATTCAAGAAGGAGTGCCTGGTGGCGAAGCTGGTGTGCTCTGTCACACTACAGACCCCTCCCTGTGTGTGTGTGTGTGCGTGCGTGCGTCTGCAGGGGGTATCTGTCCCATCCATAGATATCAAGGGTACTGCAGCTGCTGCTGCTGTTCAAACTTTTGCTTTAGGCCCATTCCTTTGATGTTAATAAGCGTTTCTAGTACAATCTTTTTCGCTCTGTTCACCCACATCTTTACATTACCTCGTGTGTGTGTGTGTGTGTGTGTGTGTGTGTGTGTATGTGTATGTGTGTGTACGTGTGTATAGCATGTGTTTGAAACACTATACTGTATCTGCATAGAAAAAAAGCCTTCTTTTAGTAATGTACAGTTCAAATACTGTATGAACATGACCCCATCTCATCTCATCCCCCTGACTCTGGATACAAAACATTCATGTATTCGTTTGCAACTTTTCATACAATTTGCTTGCACCATTTCAGAGAAATTAAATATTTAAAATGGAAATAAATTGGTAACTGCAGTAACAAACAACACTGTACATGCTAATAGTACATCCATGTAAGCAGTACATACATGCTCAGGAGTTGTTTTTTTGGATCGGTATATACTTGTCATTATCCACTTCAACCATTTTAATTCCCCCCTTTTAAATTATTGTACTGGTTGATGTGTATGTATATATATATATATATATATATATATATATATATATATAGATATATATCTATATATCTATATATATATATATATATATATATATATTTCAACCATTATCACCTACAGTACAGTAGCATACAGTGCTCCCACTGCAGCAAGGGATTCTGGGAAATGACATGCAATGTTTACTCGCTCATCCCACAACGTGGCGGTATCAAATATAGCGTTTTCCCAGTTATTATATCCCTGCAGGATGTAGGATAATCCCAGCCAAACCCACATACTTACTACATTCCCGTTATGTCACATGTATTATTTCCTGTGAAGGAAGCGCTATGTATATTCCCATTATGGTCACAAATTGGACGATACTGTATTTCCATTATGTCTCCTATTATTTTCCCATGATATCTCATAGAATACTGTCATCCAAAACCACATCATTATTGAATGATTGAAAATGATGCCTCCGTTTTATGTCAAGATTGTCTTGACACTTAGACCCCCAAGATTTCAATAGCGCCTCACTTAAAAGATGACATTATTTTTGATTCAAATGAACTTTTATGGTGCAGAAGCCGCATGGTGCCTGTGCCTACAGTGTATGTATTTGTCAGTGTGTCTCTATCTGCATTTCTGTCTCTTGCTGGCCGCCAGCCTGTGTGATGATGTCAGCCTGTCTGTGATGTAAGAGAGACATTGTGATATCATCACATACTGTAGGCAGGATGGCAGGTGTAAAGCTTCTAAAAGAGAGAGGGAGGGAGAGAGGTAGAGGAGAGAGAGGGAGAAAGAGGGAGAGAGAGAGCAAGCAGCTCCTCCCTCCCATGCAAATGACTGGAGGCAGAGGAGTAGAGGGACAGAAGCCTGTGCTGCTTGTAATGGGACAGGATTTGGGGTGCTGTTTCATGCTCTATCTCCCTCCCTCCCACTGTCTCAGGTGCAGAAAGTTTTCAAGGGAGAGAGGAAAGGAAGAGGAAAATGGAAGCTGAGGAGAGCTGGTCCTGTCCCTCTTGTTGGTAAAGAGGGGGCATCCAGAAAGAGGTAAGGAGATAGTTTTATTTTAATTCAAGAAGGAGTGCCTGGTGGCGAAGCTGGTGTGCTCTGTCACACTACAGACCCCTCCCTGTGTGTGTGTGTGTGCGTGCGTGCGTCTGCAGGGGGTATCTGTCCCATCCATAGATATCAAGGGTACTGCAGCTGCTGCTGCTGTTCAAACTTTTGCTTTAGGCCCATTCCTTTGATGTTAATAAGCGTTTCTAGTACAATCTTTTTCGCTCTGTTCACCCACATCTTTACATTACCTCGTGTGTGTGTGTGTGTGTGTGTGTGTGTGTGTATGTGTATGTGTGTGTACGTGTGTATAGCATGTGTTTGAAACACTATACTGTATCTGCATAGAAAAAAAGCCTTCTTTTAGTAATGTACAGTTCAAATACTGTATGAACATGACCCCATCTCATCTCATCCCCCTGACTCTGGATACAAAACATTCATGTATTCGTTTGCAACTTTTCATACAATTTGCTTGCACCATTTCAGAGAAATTAAATATTTAAAATGGAAATAAATTGGTAACTGCAGTAACAAACAACACTGTACATGCTAATAGTACATCCATGTAAGCAGTACATACATGCTCAGGAGTTGTTTTTTTGGATCGGTATATACTTGTCATTATCCACTTCAACCATTTTAATTCCCCCCTTTTAAATTATTGTACTGGTTGATGTGTATGTATATATATATATATATATATATATATATATATATATATATATATATATATATATAGATATATATCTATATATATATATATATATATATATTTCAACCATTATCACCTACAGTACAGTAGCATACAGTGCTCCCACTGCAGCAAGGGATTCTGGGAAATGACATGCAATGTTTACTCGCTCATCCCACAACGTGGCGGTATCAAATATAGCGTTTTCCCAGTTATTATATCCCTGCAGGATGTAGGATAATCCCAGCCAAACCCACATACTTACTACATTCCCGTTATGTCACATGTATTATTTCCTGTGAAGGAAGCGCTATGTATATTCCCATTATGGTCACAAATTGGACGATACTGTATTTCCATTATGTCTCCTATTATTTTCCCATGATATCTCATAGAATACTGTCATCCAAAACCACATCATTATTGAATGATTGAAAATGATGCCTCCGTTTTATGTCAAGATTGTCTTGACACTTAGACCCCCAAGATTTCAATAGCGCCTCACTTAAAAGATGACATTATTTTTGATTCAAATGAACTTTTATGGTGCAGAAGCCGCATGGTGCCTGTGCCTACAGTGTATGTATTTGTCAGTGTGTCTCTATCTGCATTTCTGTCTCTTGCTGGCCGCCAGCCTGTGTGATGATGTCAGCCTGTCTGTGATGTAAGAGAGACATTGTGATATCATCACATACTGTAGGCAGGATGGCAGGTGTAAAGCTTCTAAAAGAGAGAGGGAGGGAGAGAGGTAGAGGAGAGAGAGGGAGAAAGAGGGAGAGAGAGAGCAAGCAGCTCCTCCCTCCCATGCAAATGACTGGAGGCAGAGGAGTAGAGGGACAGAAGCCTGTGCTGCTTGTAATGGGACAGGATTTGGGGTGCTGTTTCATGCTCTATCTCCCTCCCTCCCACTGTCTCAGGTGCAGAAAGTTTTCAAGGGAGAGAGGAAAGGAAGAGGAAAATGGAAGCTGAGGAGAGCTGGTCCTGTCCCTCTTGTTGGTAAAGAGGGGGCATCCAGAAAGAGGTAAGGAGATAGTTTTATTTTAATTCAAGAAGGAGTGCCTGGTGGCGAAGCTGGTGTGCTCTGTCACACTACAGACCCCTCCCTGTGTGTGTGTGTGTGCGTGCGTGCGTCTGCAGGGGGTATCTGTCCCATCCATAGATATCAAGGGTACTGCAGCTGCTGCTGCTGTTCAAACTTTTGCTTTAGGCCCATTCCTTTGATGTTAATAAGCGTTTCTAGTACAATCTTTTTCGCTCTGTTCACCCACATCTTTACATTACCTCGTGTGTGTGTGTGTGTGTGTGTGTGTGTGTGTGTGTATGTGTATGTGTGTGTACGTGTGTATAGCATGTGTTTGAAACACTATACTGTATCTGCATAGAAAAAAAGCCTTCTTTTAGTAATGTACAGTTCAAATACTGTATGAACATGACCCCATCTCATCTCATCCCCCTGACTCTGGATACAAAACATTCATGTATTCGTTTGCAACTTTTCATACAATTTGCTTGCACCATTTCAGAGAAATTAAATATTTAAAATGGAAATAAATTGGTAACTGCAGTAACAAACAACACTGTACATGCTAATAGTACATCCATGTAAGCAGTACATACATGCTCAGGAGTTGTTTTTTTGGATCGGTATATACTTGTCATTATCCACTTCAACCATTTTAATTCCCCCCTTTTAAATTATTGTACTGGTTGATGTGTATGTATATATATATATATATATATATATATATATATATATATATATATAGATATATATCTATATATCTATATATATATATATATATATATATATTTCAACCATTATCACCTACAGTACAGTAGCATACAGTGCTCCCACTGCAGCAAGGGATTCTGGGAAATGACATGCAATGTTTACTCGCTCATCCCACAACGTGGCGGTATCAAATATAGCGTTTTCCCAGTTATTATATCCCTGCAGGATGTAGGATAATCCCAGCCAAACCCACATACTTACTACATTCCCGTTATGTCACATGTATTATTTCCTGTGAAGGAAGCGCTATGTATATTCCCATTATGGTCACAAATTGGACGATACTGTATTTCCATTATGTCTCCTATTATTTTCCCATGATATCTCATAGAATACTGTCATCCAAAACCACATCATTATTGAATGATTGAAAATGATGCCTCCGTTTTATGTCAAGATTGTCTTGACACTTAGACCCCCAAGATTTCAATAGCGCCTCACTTAAAAGATGACATTATTTTTGATTCAAATGAACTTTTATGGTGCAGAAGCCGCATGGTGCCTGTGCCTACAGTGTATGTATTTGTCAGTGTGTCTCTATCTGCATTTCTGTCTCTTGCTGGCCGCCAGCCTGTGTGATGATGTCAGCCTGTCTGTGATGTAAGAGAGACATTGTGATATCATCACATACTGTAGGCAGGATGGCAGGTGTAAAGCTTCTAAAAGAGAGAGGGAGGGAGAGAGGTAGAGGAGAGAGAGGGAGAAAGAGGGAGAGAGAGAGCAAGCAGCTCCTCCCTCCCATGCAAATGACTGGAGGCAGAGGAGTAGAGGGACAGAAGCCTGTGCTGCTTGTAATGGGACAGGATTTGGGGTGCTGTTTCATGCTCTATCTCCCTCCCTCCCACTGTCTCAGGTGCAGAAAGTTTTCAAGGGAGAGAGGAAAGGAAGAGGAAAATGGAAGCTGAGGAGAGCTGGTCCTGTCCCTCTTGTTGGTAAAGAGGGGGCATCCAGAAAGAGGTAAGGAGATAGTTTTATTTTAATTCAAGAAGGAGTGCCTGGTGGCGAAGCTGGTGTGCTCTGTCACACTACAGACCCCTCCCTGTGTGTGTGTGTGTGCGTGCGTGCGTCTGCAGGGGGTATCTGTCCCATCCATAGATATCAAGGGTACTGCAGCTGCTGCTGCTGTTCAAACTTTTGCTTTAGGCCCATTCCTTTGATGTTAATAAGCGTTTCTAGTACAATCTTTTTCGCTCTGTTCACCCACATCTTTACATTACCTCGTGTGTGTGTGTGTGTGTGTGTGTGTATGTGTATGTGTGTGTACGTGTGTATAGCATGTGTTTGAAACACTATACTGTATCTGCATAGAAAAAAAGCCTTCTTTTAGTAATGTACAGTTCAAATACTGTATGAACATGACCCCATCTCATCTCATCCCCCTGACTCTGGATACAAAACATTCATGTATTCGTTTGCAACTTTTCATACAATTTGCTTGCACCATTTCAGAGAAATTAAATATTTAAAATGGAAATAAATTGGTAACTGCAGTAACAAACAACACTGTACATGCTAATAGTACATCCATGTAAGCAGTACATACATGCTCAGGAGTTGTTTTTTTGGATCGGTATATACTTGTCATTATCCACTTCAACCATTTTAATTCCCCCCTTTTAAATTATTGTACTGGTTGATGTGTATGTATGTATATATATATATATATATATATATATATATATATAGATATATAGATATATATCTATATATCTATATATATATATATATATTTCAACCATTATCACCTACAGTACAGTAGCATACAGTGCTCCCACTGCAGCAAGGGATTCTGGGAAATGACATGCAATGTTTACTCGCTCATCCCACAACGTGGCGGTATCAAATATAGCGTTTTCCCAGTTATTATATCCCTGCAGGATGTAGGATAATCCCAGCCAAACCCACATACTTACTACATTCCCGTTATGTCACATGTATTATTTCCTGTGAAGGAAGCGCTATGTATATTCGCATTATGGTCACAAATTGGACGATACTGTATTTCCATTATGTCTCCTATTATTTTCCCATGATATCTCATAGAATACTGTCATCCAAAAGCACATCATTATTGAATGATTGAAAATGATGCCTCCGTTTTATGTCAAGATTGTCTTGACACTTAGACCCCCAAGATTTCAATAGCGCCTCACTTAAAAGATGACATTATTTTTGATTCAAATGAACTTTTATGGTGCAGAAGCCGCATGGTGCCTGTGCCTACAGTGTATGTATTTGTCAGTGTGTCTCTATCTGCATTTCTGTCTCTTGCTGGCCGCCAGCCTGTGTGATGATGTCAGCCTGTCTGTGATGTAAGAGAGACATTGTGATATCATCACATACTGTAGGCAGGATGGCAGGTGTAAAGCTTCTAAAAGAGAGAGGGAGGGAGAGAGGTAGAGGAGAGAGAGGGAGAAAGAGGGAGAGAGAGCAAGCAGCTCCTCCCTCCCATGCAAATGACTGGAGGCAGAGGAGTAGAGGGACAGAAGCCTGTGCTGCTTGTAATGGGACAGGATTTGGGGTGCTGTTTCATGCTCTATCTCCCTCCCTCCCACTGTCTCAGGTGCAGAAAGTTTTCAAGGGAGAGAGGAAAGGAAGAGGAAAATGGAAGCTGAGGAGAGCTGGTCCTGTCCCTCTTGTTGGTAAAGAGGGGGCATCCAGAAAGAGGTAAGGAGATAGTTTTATTTTAATTCAAGAAGGAGTGCCTGGTGGCGAAGCTGGTGTGCTCTGTCACACTACAGACCCCTCCCTGTGTGTGTGTGTGTGCGTGCGTGCGTCTGCAGGGGGTATCTGTCCCATCCATAGATATCAAGGGTACTGCAGCTGCTGCTGCTGTTCAAACTTTTGCTTTAGGCCCATTCCTTTGATGTTAATAAGCGTTTCTAGTACAATCTTTTTCGCTCTGTTCACCCACATCTTTACATTACCTCGTGTGTGTATGTGTGTGTGTGTGTGTGTGTGTGTATGTGTATGTGTGTGTACGTGTGTATAGCATGTGTTTGAAACACTATACTGTATCTGCATAGAAAAAAAGCCTTCTTTTAGTAATGTACAGTTCAAATACTGTATGAACATGACCCCATCTCATCTCATCCCCCTGACTCTGGATACAAAACATTCATGTATTCGTTTGCAACTTTTCATACAATTTGCTTGCACCATTTCAGAGAAATTAAATATTTAAAATGGAAATAAATTGGTAACTGCAGTAACAAACAACACTGTACATGCTAATAGTACATCCATGTAAGCAGTACATACATGCTCAGGAGTTGTTTTTTTGGATCGGTATATACTTGTCATTATCCACTTCAACCATTTTAATTCCCCCCTTTTAAATTATTGTACTGGTTGATGTGTATGTATATATATATATATATATATATATATAGATATATATCTATATATCTATATATATATATATATATATATTTCAACCATTATCACCTACAGTACAGTAGCATACAGTGCTCCCACTGCAGCAAGGGATTCTGGGAAATGACATGCAATGTTTACTCGCTCATCCCACAACGTGGCGGTATCAAATATAGCGTTTTCCCAGTTATTATATCCCTGCAGGATGTAGGATAATCCCAGCCAAACCCACATACTTACTACATTCCCGTTATGTCACATGTATTATTTCCTGTGAAGGAAGCGCTATGTATATTCCCATTATGGTCACAAATTGGACGATACTGTATTTCCATTATGTCTCCTATTATTTTCCCATGATATCTCATAGAATACTGTCATCCAAAACCACATCATTATTGAATGATTGAAAATGATGCCTCCGTTTTATGTCAAGATTGTCTTGACACTTAGACCCCCAAGATTTCAATAGCGCCTCACTTAAAAGATGACATTATTTTTGATTCAAATGAACTTTTATGGTGCAGAAGCCGCATGGTGCCTGTGCCTACAGTGTATGTATTTGTCAGTGTGTCTCTATCTGCATTTCTGTCTCTTGCTGGCCGCCAGCCTGTGTGATGATGTCAGCCTGTCTGTGATGTAAGAGAGACATTGTGATATCATCACATACTGTAGGCAGGATGGCAGGTGTAAAGCTTCTAAAAGAGAGAGGGAGGGAGAGAGGTAGAGGAGAGAGAGGGAGAAAGAGGGAGAGAGAGAGCAAGCAGCTCCTCCCTCCCATGCAAATGACTGGAGGCAGAGGAGTAGAGGGACAGAAGCCTGTGCTGCTTGTAATGGGACAGGATTTGGGGTGCTGTTTCATGCTCTATCTCCCTCCCTCCCACTGTCTCAGGTGCAGAAAGTTTTCAAGGGAGAGAGGAAAGGAAGAGGAAAATGGAAGCTGAGGAGAGCTGGTCCTGTCCCTCTTGTTGGTAAAGAGGGGGCATCCAGAAAGAGGTAAGGAGATAGTTTTATTTTAATTCAAGAAGGAGTGCCTGGTGGCGAAGCTGGTGTGCTCTGTCACACTACAGACCCCTCCCTGTGTGTGTGTGTGTGCGTGCGTGCGTCTGCAGGGGGTATCTGTCCCATCCATAGATATCAAGGGTACTGCAGCTGCTGCTGCTGTTCAAACTTTTGCTTTAGGCCCATTCCTTTGATGTTAATAAGCGTTTCTAGTACAATCTTTTTCGCTCTGTTCACCCACATCTTTACATTACCTCGTGTGTGTGTGTGTGTGTGTGTGTGTGTATGTGTATGTGTGTGTACGTGTGTATAGCATGTGTTTGAAACACTATACTGTATCTGCATAGAAAAAAAGCCTTCTTTTAGTAATGTACAGTTCAAATACTGTATGAACATGACCCCATCTCATCTCATCCCCCTGACTCTGGATACAAAACATTCATGTATTCGTTTGCAACTTTTCATACAATTTGCTTGCACCATTTCAGAGAAATTAAATATTTAAAATGGAAATAAATTGGTAACTGCAGTATAACAAACAACACTGTACATGCTAATAGTACATCCATGTAAGCAGTACATACATGCTCAGGAGTTGTTTTTTTGGATCGGTATATACTTGTCATTATCCACTTCAACCATTTTAATTCCCCCCTTTTAAATTATTGTACTGGTTGATGTGTATGTATATATATATATATATATATATATATATATATATATATATATATATATATATAGATATATATCTATATATATATATATATATATATATATTTCAACCATTATCACCTACAGTACAGTAGCATACAGTGCTCCCACTGCAGCAAGGGATTCTGGGAAATGACATGCAATGTTTACTCGCTCATCCCACAACGTGGCGGTATCAAATATAGCGTTTTCCCAGTTATTATATCCCTGCAGGATGTAGGATAATCCCAGCCAAACCCACATACTTACTATATTCCCGTTATGTCACATGTATTATTTCCTGTGAAGGAAGCGCTATGTATATTCCCATTATGGTCACAAATTGGACGATACTGTATTTCCATTATGTCTCCTATTATTTTCCCATGATATCTCATAGAATACTGTCATCCAAAACCACATCATTATTGAATGATTGAAAATGATGCCTCCGTTTTATGTCAAGATTGTCTTGACACTTAGACCCCCAAGATTTCAATAGCGCCTCACTTAAAAGATGACATTATTTTTGATTCAAATGAACTTTTATGGTGCAGAAGCCGCATGGTGCCTGTGCCTACAGTGTATGTATTTGTCAGTGTGTCTCTATCTGCATTTCTGTCTCTTGCTGGCCGCCAGCCTGTGTGATGATGTCAGCCTGTCTGTGATGTAAGAGAGACATTGTGATATCATCACATACTGTAGGCAGGATGGCAGGTGTAAAGCTTCTAAAAGAGAGAGGGAGGGAGAGAGGTAGAGGAGAGAGAGGGAGAAAGAGGGAGAGAGAGAGCAAGCAGCTCCTCCCTCCCATGCAAATGACTGGAGGCAGAGGAGTAGAGGGACAGAAGCCTGTGCTGCTTGTAATGGGACAGGATTTGGGGTGCTGTTTCATGCTCTATCTCCCTCCCTCCCACTGTCTCAGGTGCAGAAAGTTTTCAAGGGAGAGAGGAAAGGAAGAGGAAAATGGAAGCTGAGGAGAGCTGGTCCTGTCCCTCTTGTTGGTAAAGAGGGGGCATCCAGAAAGAGGTAAGGAGATAGTTTTATTTTAATTCAAGAAGGAGTGCCTGGTGGCGAAGCTGGTGTGCTCTGTCACACTACAGACCCCTCCCTGTGTGTGTGTGTGTGCGTGCGTGCGTCTGCAGGGGGTATCTGTCCCATCCATAGATATCAAGGGTACTGCAGCTGCTGCTGCTGTTCAAACTTTTGCTTTAGGCCCATTCCTTTGATGTTAATAAGCGTTTCTAGTACAATCTTTTTCGCTCTGTTCACCCACATCTTTACATTACCTCGTGTGTGTGTGTGTGTGTGTGTGTGTGTGTGTGTGTATGTGTATGTGTGTGTACGTGTGTATAGCATGTGTTTGAAACACTATACTGTATCTGCATAGAAAAAAAGCCTTCTTTTAGTAATGTACAGTTCAAATACTGTATGAACATGACCCCATCTCATCTCATCCCCCTGACTCTGGATACAAAACATTCATGTATTCGTTTGCAACTTTTCATACAATTTGCTTGCACCATTTCAGAGAAATTAAATATTTAAAATGGAAATAAATTGGTAACTGCAGTAACAAACAACACTGTACATGCTAATAGTACATCCATGTAAGCAGTACATACATGCTCAGGAGTTGTTTTTTTGGATCGGTATATACTTGTCATTATCCACTTCAACCATTTTAATTCCCCCCTTTTAAATTATTGTACTGGTTGATGTGTATGTATATATATATATATATATATATATATATATATATATATATAGATATATATCTATATATCTATATATATATATATATATATATATTTCAACCATTATCACCTACAGTACAGTAGCATACAGTGCTCCCACTGCAGCAAGGGATTCTGGGAAATGACATGCAATGTTTACTCGCTCATCCCACAACGTGGCGGTATCAAATATAGCGTTTTCCCAGTTATTATATCCCTGCAGGATGTAGGATAATCCCAGCCAAACCCACATACTTACTACATTCCCGTTATGTCACATGTATTATTTCCTGTGAAGGAAGCGCTATGTATATTCCCATTATGGTCACAAATTGGACGATACTGTATTTCCATTATGTCTCCTATTATTTTCCCATGATATCTCATAGAATACTGTCATCCAAAACCACATCATTATTGAATGATTGAAAATGATGCCTCCGTTTTATGTCAAGATTGTCTTGACACTTAGACCCCCAAGATTTCAATAGCGCCTCACTTAAAAGATGACATTATTTTTGATTCAAATGAACTTTTATGGTGCAGAAGCCGCATGGTGCCTGTGCCTACAGTGTATGTATTTGTCAGTGTGTCTCTATCTGCATTTCTGTCTCTTGCTGGCCGCCAGCCTGTGTGATGATGTCAGCCTGTCTGTGATGTAAGAGAGACATTGTGATATCATCACATACTGTAGGCAGGATGGCAGGTGTAAAGCTTCTAAAAGAGAGAGGGAGGGAGAGAGGTAGAGGAGAGAGAGGGAGAAAGAGGGAGAGAGAGAGCAAGCAGCTCCTCCCTCCCATGCAAATGACTGGAGGCAGAGGAGTAGAGGGACAGAAGCCTGTGCTGCTTGTAATGGGACAGGATTTGGGGTGCTGTTTCATGCTCTATCTCCCTCCCACTGTCTCAGGTGCAGAAAGTTTTCAAGGGAGAGAGGAAAGGAAGAGGAAAATGGAAGCTGAGGAGAGCTGGTCCTGTCCCTCTTGTTGGTAAAGAGGGGGCATCCAGAAAGAGGTAAGGAGATAGTTTTATTTTAATTCAAGAAGGAGTGCCTGGTGGCGAAGCTGGTGTGCTCTGTCACACTACAGACCCCTCCCTGTGTGTGTGTGTGTGCGTGCGTGCGTCTGCAGGGGGTATCTGTCCCATCCATAGATATCAAGGGTACTGCAGCTGCTGCTGCTGTTCAAACTTTTGCTTTAGGCCCATTCCTTTGATGTTAATAAGCGTTTCTAGTACAATCTTTTTCGCTCTGTTCACCCACATCTTTACATTACCTCGTGTGTGTGTGTGTGTGTGTGTGTGTGTATGTGTATGTGTGTGTACGTGTGTATAGCATGTGTTTGAAACACTATACTGTATCTGCATAGAAAAAAAGCCTTCTTTTAGTAATGTACAGTTCAAATACTGTATGAACATGACCCCATCTCATCTCATCCCCCTGACTCTGGATACAAAACATTCATGTATTCGTTTGCAACTTTTCATACAATTTGCTTGCACCATTTCAGAGAAATTAAATATTTAAAATGGAAATAAATTGGTAACTGCAGTAACAAACAACACTGTACATGCTAATAGTACATCCATGTAAGCAGTACATACATGCTCAGGAGTTGTTTTTTTGGATCGGTATATACTTGTCATTATCCACTTCAACCATTTTAATTCCCCCCTTTTAAATTATTGTACTGGTTGATGTGTATGTATATATATATATATATATATATATATATATAGATATATATCTATATATCTATATATATATATATATATATATATTTCAACCATTATCACCTACAGTACAGTAGCATACAGTGCTCCCACTGCAGCAAGGGATTCTGGGAAATGACATGCAATGTTTACTCGCTCATCCCACAACGTGGCGGTATCAAATATAGCGTTTTCCCAGTTATTATATCCCTGCAGGATGTAGGATAATCCCAGCCAAACCCACATACTTACTACATTCCCGTTATGTCACATGTATTATTTCCTGTGAAGGAAGCGCTATGTATATTCCCATTATGGTCACAAATTGGACGATACTGTATTTCCATTATGTCTCCTATTATTTTCCCATGATATCTCATAGAATACTGTCATCCAAAACCACATCATTATTGAATGATTGAAAATGATGCCTCCGTTTTATGTCAAGATTGTCTTGACACTTAGACCCCCAAGATTTCAATAGCGCCTCACTTAAAAGATGACATTATTTTTGATTCAAATGAACTTTTATGGTGCAGAAGCCGCATGGTGCCTGTGCCTACAGTGTATGTATTTGTCAGTGTGTCTCTATCTGCATTTCTGTCTCTTGCTGGCCGCCAGCCTGTGTGATGATGTCAGCCTGTCTGTGATGTAAGAGAGACATTGTGATATCATCACATACTGTAGGCAGGATGGCAGGTGTAAAGCTTCTAAAAGAGAGAGGGAGGGAGAGAGGTAGAGGAGAGAGAGGGAGAAAGAGGGAGAGAGAGAGCAAGCAGCTCCTCCCTCCCATGCAAATGACTGGAGGCAGAGGAGTAGAGGGACAGAAGCCTGTGCTGCTTGTAATGGGACAGGATTTGGGGTGCTGTTTCATGCTCTATCTCCCTCCCTCCCACTGTCTCAGGTGCAGAAAGTTTTCAAGGGAGAGAGGAAAGGAAGAGGAAAATGGAAGCTGAGGAGAGCTGGTCCTGTCCCTCTTGTTGGTAAAGAGGGGGCATCCAGAAAGAGGTAAGGAGATAGTTTTATTTTAATTCAAGAAGGAGTGCCTGGTGGCGAAGCTGGTGTGCTCTGTCACACTACAGACCCCTCCCTGTGTGTGTGTGTGTGCGTGCGTGCGTCTGCAGGGGGTATCTGTCCCATCCATAGATATCAAGGGTACTGCAGCTGCTGCTGCTGTTCAAACTTTTGCTTTAGGCCCATTCCTTTGATGTTAATAAGCGTTTCTAGTACAATCTTTTTCGCTCTGTTCACCCACATCTTTACATTACCTCGTGTGTGTGTGTGTGTGTGTGTGTGTGTATGTGTATGTGTGTGTACGTGTGTATAGCATGTGTTTGAAACACTATACTGTATCTGCATAGAAAAAAAGCCTTCTTTTAGTAATGTACAGTTCAAATACTGTATGAACATGACCCCATCTCATCTCATCCCCCTGACTCTGGATACAAAACATTCATGTATTCGTTTGCAACTTTTCATACAATTTGCTTGCACCATTTCAGAGAAATTAAATATTTAAAATGGAAATAAATTGGTAACTGCAGTAACAAACAACACTGTACATGCTAATAGTACATCCATGTAAGCAGTACATACATGCTCAGGAGTTGTTTTTTTGGATCGGTATATACTTGTCATTATCCACTTCAACCATTTTAATTCCCCCCTTTTAAATTATTGTACTGGTTGATGTGTATGTATATATATATATATATATATATATATATAGATATATATCTATATATCTATATATATATATATATATATATATTTCAACCATTATCACCTACAGTACAGTAGCATACAGTGCTCCCACTGCAGCAAGGGATTCTGGGAAATGACATGCAATGTTTACTCGCTCATCCCACAACGTGGCGGTATCAAATATAGCGTTTTCCCAGTTATTATATCCCTGCAGGATGTAGGATAATCCCAGCCAAACCCACATACTTACTACATTCCCGTTATGTCACATGTATTATTTCCTGTGAAGGAAGCGCTATGTATATTCCCATTATGGTCACAAATTGGACGATACTGTATTTCCATTATGTCTCCTATTATTTTCCCATGATATCTCATAGAATACTGTCATCCAAAACCACATCATTATTGAATGATTGAAAATGATGCCTCCGTTTTATGTCAAGATTGTCTTGACACTTAGACCCCCAAGATTTCAATAGCGCCTCACTTAAAAGATGACATTATTTTTGATTCAAATGAACTTTTATGGTGCAGAAGCCGCATGGTGCCTGTGCCTACAGTGTATGTATTTGTCAGTGTGTCTCTATCTGCATTTCTGTCTCTTGCTGGCCGCCAGCCTGTGTGATGATGTCAGCCTGTCTGTGATGTAAGAGAGACATTGTGATATCATCACATACTGTAGGCAGGATGGCAGGTGTAAAGCTTCTAAAAGAGAGAGGGAGGGAGAGAGGTAGAGGAGAGAGAGGGAGAAAGAGGGAGAGAGAGAGCAAGCAGCTCCTCCCTCCCATGCAAATGACTGGAGGCAGAGGAGTAGAGGGACAGAAGCCTGTGCTGCTTGTAATGGGACAGGATTTGGGGTGCTGTTTCATGCTCTATCTCCCTCCCTCCCACTGTCTCAGGTGCAGAAAGTTTTCAAGGGAGAGAGGAAAGGAAGAGGAAAATGGAAGCTGAGGAGAGCTGGTCCTGTCCCTCTTGTTGGTAAAGAGGGGGCATCCAGAAAGAGGTAAGGAGATAGTTTTATTTTAATTCAAGAAGGAGTGCCTGGTGGCGAAGCTGGTGTGCTCTGTCACACTACAGACCCCTCCCTGTGTGTGTGTGTGTGCGTGCGTGCGTCTGCAGGGGGTATCTGTCCCATCCATAGATATCAAGGGTACTGCAGCTGCTGCTGCTGTTCAAACTTTTGCTTTAGGCCCATTCCTTTGATGTTAATAAGCGTTTCTAGTACAATCTTTTTCGCTCTGTTCACCCACATCTTTACATTACCTCGTGTGTGTGTGTGTGTGTGTGTATGTGTATGTGTGTGTACGTGTGTATAGCATGTGTTTGAAACACTATACTGTATCTGCATAGAAAAAAAGCCTTCTTTTAGTAATGTACAGTTCAAATACTGTATGAACATGACCCCATCTCATCTCATCCCCCTGACTCTGGATACAAAACATTCATGTATTCGTTTGCAACTTTTCATACAATTTGCTTGCACCATTTCAGAGAAATTAAATATTTAAAATGGAAATAAATTGGTAACTGCAGTAACAAACAACACTGTACATGCTAATAGTACATCCATGTAAGCAGTACATACATGCTCAGGAGTTGTTTTTTTGGATCGGTATATACTTGTCATTATCCACTTCAACCATTTTAATTCCCCCCTTTTAAATTATTGTACTGGTTGATGTGTATGTATATATATATATATATATATATATATATATATATATATATATAGATATATATCTATATATATATATATATATATATATATTTCAACCATTATCACCTACAGTACAGTAGCATACAGTGCTCCCACTGCAGCAAGGGATTCTGGGAAATGACATGCAATGTTTACTCGCTCATCCCACAACGTGGCGGTATCAAATATAGCGTTTTCCCAGTTATTATATCCCTGCAGGATGTAGGATAATCCCAGCCAAACCCACATACTTACTACATTCCCGTTATGTCACATGTATTATTTCCTGTGAAGGAAGCGCTATGTATATTCCCATTATGGTCACAAATTGGACGATACTGTATTTCCATTATGTCTCCTATTATTTTCCCATGATATCTCATAGAATACTGTCATCCAAAACCACATCATTATTGAATAAATGATGCCTCCGTTTTATGTCAAGATTGTCTTGACACTTAGACCCCCAAGATTTCAATAGCGCCTCACTTAAAAGATGACATTATTTTTGATTCAAATGAACTTTTATGGTGCAGAAGCCGCATGGTGCCTGTGCCTACAGTGTATGTATTTGTCAGTGTGTCTCTATCTGCATTTCTGTCTCTTGCTGGCCGCCAGCCTGTGTGATGATGTCAGCCTGTCTGTGATGTAAGAGAGACATTGTGATATCATCACATACTGTAGGCAGGATGGCAGGTGTAAAGCTTCTAAAAGAGAGAGGGAGGGAGAGAGGTAGAGGAGAGAGAGGGAGAAAGAGGGAGAGAGAGAGCAAGCAGCTCCTCCCTCCCATGCAAATGACTGGAGGCAGAGGAGTAGAGGGACAGAAGCCTGTGCTGCTTGTAATGGGACAGGATTTGGGGTGCTGTTTCATGCTCTATCTCCCTCCCTCCCACTGTCTCAGGTGCAGAAAGTTTTCAAGGGAGAGAGGAAAGGAAGAGGAAAATGGAAGCTGAGGAGAGCTGGTCCTGTCCCTCTTGTTGGTAAAGAGGGGGCATCCAGAAAGAGGTAAGGAGATAGTTTTATTTTAATTCAAGAAGGAGTGCCTGGTGGCGAAGCTGGTGTGCTCTGTCACACTACAGACCCCTCCCTGTGTGTGTGTGTGTGCGTGCGTGCGTCTGCAGGGGGTATCTGTCCCATCCATAGATATCAAGGGTACTGCAGCTGCTGCTGCTGTTCAAACTTTTGCTTTAGGCCCATTCCTTTGATGTTAATAAGCGTTTCTAGTACAATCTTTTTCGCTCTGTTCACCCACATCTTTACATTACCTCGTGTGTGTGTGTGTGTGTGTGTGTGTGTGTATGTGTATGTGTGTGTACGTGTGTATAGCATGTGTTTGAAACACTATACTGTATCTGCATAGAAAAAAAGCCTTCTTTTAGTAATGTACAGTTCAAATACTGTATGAACATGACCCCATCTCATCTCATCCCCCTGACTCTGGATACAAAACATTCATGTATTCGTTTGCAACTTTTCATACAATTTGCTTGCACCATTTCAGAGAAATTAAATATTTAAAATGGAAATAAATTGGTAACTGCAGTAACAAACAACACTGTACATGCTAATAGTACATCCATGTAAGCCAGTACATACATGCTCAGGAGTTGTTTTTTTGGATTGGTTCGGTATATACTGTCATTATCCACTTCAACCATTTTAATTCCCCCCTTTTAAATTATTGTACTGGTTGATGTGTATGTCTATATATATATATATATATATATAATATATATAATAATATATATATATATATATAGATATATATAGATATATATCTATATATCTATATATATATATATATATATATATATTTCAACCATTATCACCTACAGTACAGTAGCATACAGTGCTCCCACTGCAGCAAGGGATTCTGGGAAATGACATGCAATGTTTACTCGCTCATCCCACAACGTGGCGGTATCAAATATAGCGTTTTCCCAGTTATTATATCCCTGCAGGATGTAGGATAATCCCAGCCAAACCCACATACTTACTACATTCCCGTTATGTCACATGTATTATTTCCTGTGAAGGAAGCGCTATGTATATTCCCATTATGGTCACAAATTGGACGATACTGTATTTCCATTATGTCTCCTATTATTTTCCCATGATATCTCATAGAATACTGTCATCCAAAACCACATCATTATTGAATGATTGAAAATGATGCCTCCGTTTTATGTCAAGATTGTCTTGACACTTAGACCCCCAAGATTTCAATAGCGCCTCACTTAAAAGATGACATTATTTTTGATTCAAATGAACTTTTATGGTGCAGAAGCCGCATTGGTGCCTGTGCCTACAGTGTATGTATTTGTCAGTGTGTCTCTATCTGCATTTCTGTCTCTTGCTGGCCGCCAGCCTGTGTGATGATGTCAGCCTGTCTGTGATGTAAGAGAGACATTGTGATATCATCACATACTGTAGGCAGGATGGCAGGTGTAAAGCTTCTAAAAGAGAGAGGGAGGGAGAGAGGTAGAGGAGAGAGAGGGAGAAAGAGGGAGAGAGAGAGCAAGCAGCTCCTCCCTCCCATGCAAATGACTGGAGGCAGAGGAGTAGAGGGACAGAAGCCTGTGCTGCTTGTAATGGGACAGGATTTGGGGTGCTGTTTCATGCTCTATCTCCCTCCCTCCCACTGTCTCAGGTGCAGAAAGTTTTCAAGGGAGAGAGGAAAGGAAGAGGAAAATGGAAGCTGAGGAGAGCTGGTCCTGTCCCTCTTGTTGGTAAAGAGGGGGCATCCAGAAAGAGGTAAGGAGATAGTTTTATTTTAATTCAAGAAGGAGTGCCTGGTGGCGAAGCTGGTGTGCTCTGTCACACTACAGACCCCTCCCTGTGTGTGTGTGTGTGCGTGCGTGCGTCTGCAGGGGGTATCTGTCCCATCCATAGATATCAAGGGTACTGCAGCTGCTGCTGCTGTTCAAACTTTTGCTTTAGGCCCATTCCTTTGATGTTAATAAGCGTTTCTAGTACAATCTTTTTCGCTCTGTTCACCCACATCTTTACATTACCTCGTGTGTGTGTGTGTGTGTGTGTGTGTATGTGTATGTGTGTGTACGTGTGTATAGCATGTGTTTGAAACACTATACTGTATCTGCATAGAAAAAAAGCCTTCTTTTAGTAATGTACAGTTCAAATACTGTATGAACATGACCCCATCTCATCTCATCCCCCTGACTCTGGATACAAAACATTCATGTATTCGTTTGCAACTTTTCATACAATTTGCTTGCACCATTTCAGAGAAATTAAATATTTAAAATGGAAATAAATTGGTAACTGCAGTAACAAACAACACTGTACATGCTAATAGTACATCCATGTAAGCAGTACATACATGCTCAGGAGTTGTTTTTTTGGATCGGTATATACTTGTCATTATCCACTTCAACCATTTTAATTCCCCCCTTTTAAATTATTGTACTGGTTGATGTGTATGTATATATATATATATATATATATATATATATATATATATATATATATATATATATATATAGATATATATAGATATATATCTATATATCTATATATATATATATATATATATATATATTTCAACCATTATCACCTACAGTACAGTAGCATACAGTGCTCCCACTGCAGCAAGGGATTCTGGGAAATGACATGCAATGTTTACTCGCTCATCCCACAACGTGGCGGTATCAAATATAGCGTTTTCCCAGTTATTATATCCCTGCAGGATGTAGGATAATCCCAGCCAAACCCACATACTTACTACATTCCCGTTATGTCACATGTATTATTTCCTGTGAAGGAAGCGCTATGTATATTCCCATTATGGTCACAAATTGGACGATACTGTATTTCCATTATGTCTCCTATTATTTTCCCATGATATCTCATAGAATACTGTCATCCAAAACCACATCATTATTGAATGATTGAAAATGATGCCTCCGTTTTATGTCAAGATTGTCTTGACACTTAGACCCCCAAGATTTCAATAGCGCCTCACTTAAAAGATGACATTATTTTTGATTCAAATGAACTTTTATGGTGCAGAAGCCGCATGGTGCCTGTGCCTACAGTGTATGTATTTGTCAGTGTGTCTCTATCTGCATTTCTGTCTCTTGCTGGCCGCCAGCCTGTGTGATGATGTCAGCCTGTCTGTGATGTAAGAGAGACATTGTGATATCATCACATACTGTAGGCAGGATGGCAGGTGTAAAGCTTCTAAAAGAGAGAGGGAGGGAGAGAGGTAGAGGAGAGAGAGGGAGAAAGAGGGAGAGAGAGAGCAAGCAGCTCCTCCCTCCCATGCAAATGACTGGAGGCAGAGGAGTAGAGGGACAGAAGCCTGTGCTGCTTGTAATGGGACAGGATTTGGGGTGCTGTTTCATGCTCTATCTCCCTCCCTCCCACTGTCTCAGGTGCAGAAAGTTTTCAAGGGAGAGAGGAAAGGAAGAGGAAAATGGAAGCTGAGGAGAGCTGGTCCTGTCCCTCTTGTTGGTAAAGAGGGGGCATCCAGAAAGAGGTAAGGAGATAGTTTTATTTTAATTCAAGAAGGAGTGCCTGGTGGCGAAGCTGGTGTGCTCTGTCACACTACAGACCCCTCCCTGTGTGTGTGTGTGTGCGTGCGTGCGTCTGCAGGGGGTATCTGTCCCATCCATAGATATCAAGGGTACTGCAGCTGCTGCTGCTGTTCAAACTTTTGCTTTAGGCCCATTCCTTTGATGTTAATAAGCGTTTCTAGTACAATCTTTTTCGCTCTGTTCACCCACATCTTTACATTACCTCGTGTGTGTGTGTGTGTGTGTGTATGTGTATGTGTGTGTACGTGTGTATAGCATGTGTTTGAAACACTATACTGTATCTGCATAGAAAAAAAGCCTTCTTTTAGTAATGTACAGTTCAAATACTGTATGAACATGACCCCATCTCATCTCATCCCCCTGACTCTGGATACAAAACATTCATGTATTCGTTTGCAACTTTTCATACAATTTGCTTGCACCATTTCAGAGAAATTAAATATTTAAAATGGAAATAAATTGGTAACTGCAGTAACAAACAACACTGTACATGCTAATAGTACATCCATGTAAGCAGTACACACATGCTCAGGAGTTGTTTTTTTGGATCGGTATATACTTGTCATTATCCACTTCAACCATTTTAATTCCCCCCTTTTAAATTATTGTACTGGTTGATGTGTATGTATATATATATATATATATATATATATATATATATATAGATATATATCTATATATATATATATATATATATATATTTCAACCATTATCACCTACAGTACAGTAGCATACAGTGCTCCCACTGCAGCAAGGGATTCTGGGAAATGACATGCAATGTTTACTCGCTCATCCCACAACGTGGCGGTATCAAATATAGCGTTTTCCCAGTTATTATATCCCTGCAGGATGTAGGATAATCCCAGCCAAACCCACATACTTACTACATTCCCGTTATGTCACATGTATTATTTCCTGTGAAGGAAGCGCTATGTATATTCCCATTATGGTCACAAATTGGACGATACTGTATTTCCATTATGTCTCCTATTATTTTCCCATGATATCTCATAGAATACTGTCATCCAAAACCACATCATTATTGAATGATTGAAAATGATGCCTCCGTTTTATGTCAAGATTGTCTTGACACTTAGACCCCCAAGATTTCAATAGCGCCTCACTTAAAAGATGACATTATTTTTGATTCAAATGAACTTTTATGGTGCAGAAGCCGCATGGTGCCTGTGCCTACAGTGTATGTATTTGTCAGTGTGTCTCTATCTGCATTTCTGTCTCTTGCTGGCCGCCAGCCTGTGTGATGATGTCAGCCTGTCTGTGATGTAAGAGAGACATTGTGATATCATCACATACTGTAGGCAGGATGGCAGGTGTAAAGCTTCTAAAAGAGAGAGGGAGGGAGAGAGGTAGAGGAGAGAGAGGGAGAAAGAGGGAGAGAGAGAGCAAGCAGCTCCTCCCTCCCATGCAAATGACTGGAGGCAGAGGAGTAGAGGGACAGAAGCCTGTGCTGCTTGTAATGGGACAGGATTTGGGGTGCTGTTTCATGCTCTATCTCCCTCCCTCCCACTGTCTCAGGTGCAGAAAGTTTTCAAGGGAGAGAGGAAAGGAAGAGGAAAATGGAAGCTGAGGAGAGCTGGTCCTGTCCCTCTTGTTGGTAAAGAGGGGGCATCCAGAAAGAGGTAAGGAGATAGTTTTATTTTAATTCAAGAAGGAGTGCCTGGTGGCGAAGCTGGTGTGCTCTGTCACACTACAGACCCCTCCCTGTGTGTGTGTGTGTGCGTGCGTGCGTCTGCAGGGGGTATCTGTCCCATCCATAGATATCAAGGGTACTGCAGCTGCTGCTGCTGTTCAAACTTTTGCTTTAGGCCCATTCCTTTGATGTTAATAAGCGTTTCTAGTACAATCTTTTTCGCTCTGTTCACCCACATCTTTACATTACCTCGTGTGTGTGTGTGTGTGTGTGTGTGTGTGTATGTGTATGTGTGTGTACGTGTGTATAGCATGTGTTTGAAACACTATACTGTATCTGCATAGAAAAAAAGCCTTCTTTTAGTAATGTACAGTTCAAATACTGTATGAACATGACCCCATCTCATCTCATCCCCCTGACTCTGGATACAAAACATTCATGTATTCGTTTGCAACTTTTCATACAATTTGCTTGCACCATTTCAGAGAAATTAAATATTTAAAATGGAAATAAATTGGTAACTGCAGTAACAAACAACACTGTACATGCTAATAGTACATCCATGTAAGCAGTACATACATGCTCAGGAGTTGTTTTTTTGGATCGGTATATACTTGTCATTATCCACTTCAACCATTTTAATTCCCCCCTTTTAAATTATTGTACTGGTTGATGTGTATGTATATATATATATATATATATATATATATATATATATATATATAGATATATATAGATATATATCTATATATCTATATATATATATATATATATATATTTCAACCATTATCACCTACAGTACAGTAGCATACAGTGCTCCCACTGCAGCAAGGGATTCTGGGAAATGACATGCAATGTTTACTCGCTCATCCCACAACGTGGCGGTATCAAATATAGCGTTTTCCCAGTTATTATATCCCTGCAGGATGTAGGATAATCCCAGCCAAACCCACATACTTACTACATTCCCGTTATGTCACATGTATTATTTCCTGTGAAGGAAGCGCTATGTATATTCCCATTATGGTCACAAATTGGACGATACTGTATTTCCATTATGTCTCCTATTATTTTCCCATGATATCTCATAGAATACTGTCATCCAAAACCACATCATTATTGAATGATTGAAAATGATGCCTCCGTTTTATGTCAAGATTGTCTTGACACTTAGACCCCCAAGATTTCAATAGCGCCTCACTTAAAAGATGACATTATTTTTGATTCAAATGAACTTTTATGGTGCAGAAGCCGCATTGGTGCCTGTGCCTACAGTGTATGTATTTGTCAGTGTGTCTCTATCTGCATTTCTGTCTCTTGCTGGCCGCCAGCCTGTGTGATGATGTCAGCCTGTCTGTGATGTAAGAGAGACATTGTGATATCATCACATACTGTAGGCAGGATGGCAGGTGTAAAGCTTCTAAAAGAGAGAGGGAGGGAGAGAGGTAGAGGAGAGAGAGGGAGAAAGAGGGAGAGAGAGAGCAAGCAGCTCCTCCCTCCCATGCAAATGACTGGAGGCAGAGGAGTAGAGGGACAGAAGCCTGTGCTGCTTGTAATGGGACAGGATTTGGGGTGCTGTTTCATGCTCTATCTCCCTCCCTCCCACTGTCTCAGGTGCAGAAAGTTTTCAAGGGAGAGAGGAAAGGAAGAGGAAAATGGAAGCTGAGGAGAGCTGGTCCTGTCCCTCTTGTTGGTAAAGAGGGGGCATCCAGAAAGAGGTAAGGAGATAGTTTTATTTTAATTCAAGAAGGAGTGCCTGGTGGCGAAGCTGGTGTGCTCTGTCACACTACAGACCCCTCCCTGTGTGTGTGTGTGTGCGTGCGTGCGTCTGCAGGGGGTATCTGTCCCATCCATAGATATCAAGGGTACTGCAGCTGCTGCTGCTGTTCAAACTTTTGCTTTAGGCCCATTCCTTTGATGTTAATAAGCGTTTCTAGTACAATCTTTTTCGCTCTGTTCACCCACATCTTTACATTACCTCGTGTGTGTGTGTGTGTGTGTGTGTATGTGTATGTGTGTGTACGTGTGTATAGCATGTGTTTGAAACACTATACTGTATCTGCATAGAAAAAAAGCCTTCTTTTAGTAATGTACAGTTCAAATACTGTATGAACATGACCCCATCTCATCTCATCCCCCTGACTCTGGATACAAAACATTCATGTATTCGTTTGCAACTTTTCATACAATTTGCTTGCACCATTTCAGAGAAATTAAATATTTAAAATGGAAATAAATTGGTAACTGCAGTAACAAACAACACTGTACATGCTAATAGTACATCCATGTAAGCAGTACATACATGCTCAGGAGTTGTTTTTTTGGATCGGTATATACTTGTCATTATCCACTTCAACCATTTTAATTCCCCCCTTTTAAATTATTGTACTGGTTGATGTGTATGTATATATATATATATATATATATATATATATATATATAGATATATATATATATAGATATATATAGATATATATCTATATATCTATATATATATATATATATATATATATTTCAACCATTATCACCTACAGTACAGTAGCATACAGTGCTCCCACTGCAGCAAGGGATTCTGGGAAATGACATGCAATGTTTACTCGCTCATCCCACAACGTGGCGGTATCAAATATAGCGTTTTCCCAGTTATTATATCCCTGCAGGATGTAGGATAATCCCAGCCAAACCCACATACTTACTACATTCCCGTTATGTCACATGTATTATTTCCTGTGAAGGAAGCGCTATGTATATTCCCATTATGGTCACAAATTGGACGATACTGTATTTCCATTATGTCTCCTATTATTTTCCCATGATATCTCATAGAATACTGTCATCCAAAACCACATCATTATTGAATGATTGAAAATGATGCCTCCGTTTTATGTCAAGATTGTCTTGACACTTAGACCCCCAAGATTTCAATAGCGCCTCACTTAAAAGATGACATTATTTTTGATTCAAATGAACTTTTATGGTGCAGAAGCCGCATGGTGCCTGTGCCTACAGTGTATGTATTTGTCAGTGTGTCTCTATCTGCATTTCTGTCTCTTGCTGGCCGCCAGCCTGTGTGATGATGTCAGCCTGTCTGTGATGTAAGAGAGACATTGTGATATCATCACATACTGTAGGCAGGATGGCAGGTGTAAAGCTTCTAAAAGAGAGAGGGAGGGAGAGAGGTAGAGGAGAGAGAGGGAGAAAGAGGGAGAGAGAGAGCAAGCAGCTCCTCCCTCCCATGCAAATGACTGGAGGCAGAGGAGTAGAGGGACAGAAGCCTGTGCTGCTTGTAATGGGACAGGATTTGGGGTGCTGTTTCATGCTCTATCTCCCTCCCTCCCACTGTCTCAGGTGCAGAAAGTTTTCAAGGGAGAGAGGAAAGGAAGAGGAAAATGGAAGCTGAGGAGAGCTGGTCCTGTCCCTCTTGTTGGTAAAGAGGGGGCATCCAGAAAGAGGTAAGGAGATAGTTTTATTTTAATTCAAGAAGGAGTGCCTGGTGGCGAAGCTGGTGTGCTCTGTCACACTACAGACCCCTCCCTGTGTGTGTGTGTGTGCGTGCGTGCGTCTGCAGGGGGTATCTGTCCCATCCATAGATATCAAGGGTACTGCAGCTGCTGCTGCTGTTCAAACTTTTGCTTTAGGCCCATTCCTTTGATGTTAATAAGCGTTTCTAGTACAATCTTTTTCGCTCTGTTCACCCACATCTTTACATTACCTCGTGTGTGTGTGTGTGTGTGTGTGTGTGTATGTGTATGTGTGTGTACGTGTGTATAGCATGTGTTTGAAACACTATACTGTATCTGCATAGAAAAAAAGCCTTCTTTTAGTAATGTACAGTTCAAATACTGTATGAACATGACCCCATCTCATCTCATCCCCCTGACTCTGGATACAAAACATTCATGTATTCGTTTGCAACTTTTCATACAATTTGCTTGCACCATTTCAGAGAAATTAAATATTTAAAATGGAAATAAATTGGTAACTGCAGTAACAAACAACACTGTACATGCTAATAGTACATCCATGTAAGCAGTACATACATGCTCAGGAGTTGTTTTTTTGGATCGGTATATACTTGTCATTATCCACTTCAACCATTTTAATTCCCCCCTTTTAAATTATTGTACTGGTTGATGTGTATGTATATATATATATATATATATATATATATATATATATATATATATATATATATATATATATAGATAGATATATATCTATATATCTATATATATATATATATATATATATATTTCAACCATTATCACCTACAGTACAGTAGCATACAGTGCTCCCACTGCAGCAAGGGATTCTGGGAAATGACATGCAATGTTTACTCGCTCATCCCACAACGTGGCGGTATCAAATATAGCGTTTTCCCAGTTATTATATCCCTGCAGGATGTAGGATAATCCCAGCCAAACCCACATACTTACTACATTCCCGTTATGTCACATGTATTATTTCCTGTGAAGGAAGCGCTATGTATATTCGCATTATGGTCACAAATTGGACGATACTGTATTTCCATTATGTCTCCTATTATTTTCCCATGATATCTCATAGAATACTGTCATCCAAAAGCACATCATTATTGAATGATTGAAAATGATGCCTCCGTTTTATGTCAAGATTGTCTTGACACTTAGACCCCCAAGATTTCAATAGCGCCTCACTTAAAAGATGACATTATTTTTGATTCAAATGAACTTTTATGGTGCAGAAGCCGCATGGTGCCTGTGCCTACAGTGTATGTATTTGTCAGTGTGTCTCTATCTGCATTTCTGTCTCTTGCTGGCCGCCAGCCTGTGTGATGATGTCAGCCTGTCTGTGATGTAAGAGAGACATTGTGATATCATCACATACTGTAGGCAGGATGGCAGGTGTAAAGCTTCTAAAAGAGAGAGGGAGGGAGAGAGGTAGAGGAGAGAGAGGGAGAAAGAGGGAGAGAGAGCAAGCAGCTCCTCCCTCCCATGCAAATGACTGGAGGCAGAGGAGTAGAGGGACAGAAGCCTGTGCTGCTTGTAATGGGACAGGATTTGGGGTGCTGTTTCATGCTCTATCTCCCTCCCTCCCACTGTCTCAGGTGCAGAAAGTTTTCAAGGGAGAGAGGAAAGGAAGAGGAAAATGGAAGCTGAGGAGAGCTGGTCCTGTCCCTCTTGTTGGTAAAGAGGGGGCATCCAGAAAGAGGTAAGGAGATAGTTTTATTTTAATTCAAGAAGGAGTGCCTGGTGGCGAAGCTGGTGTGCTCTGTCACACTACAGACCCCTCCCTGTGTGTGTGTGTGTGCGTGCGTGCGTCTGCAGGGGGTATCTGTCCCATCCATAGATATCAAGGGTACTGCAGCTGCTGCTGCTGTTCAAACTTTTGCTTTAGGCCCATTCCTTTGATGTTAATAAGCGTTTCTAGTACAATCTTTTTCGCTCTGTTCACCCACATCTTTACATTACCTCGTGTGTGTGTGTGTGTGTGTGTGTATGTGTATGTGTGTGTACGTGTGTATAGCATGTGTTTGAAACACTATACTGTATCTGCATAGAAAAAAAGCCTTCTTTTAGTAATGTACAGTTCAAATACTGTATGAACATGACCCCATCTCATCTCATCCCCCTGACTCTGGATACAAAACATTCATGTATTCGTTTGCAACTTTTCATACAATTTGCTTGCACCATTTCAGAGAAATTAAATATTTAAAATGGAAATAAATTGGTAACTGCAGTAACAAACAACACTGTACATGCTAATAGTACATCCATGTAAGCAGTACATACATGCTCAGGAGTTGTTTTTTTGGATCGGTATATACTTGTCATTATCCACTTCAACCATTTTAATTCCCCCCTTTTAAATTATTGTACTGGTTGATGTGTATGTATATATATATATATATATATATATATATATATATATAGATATATATCTATATATCTATATATATATATATATATATATATATATATTTCAACCATTATCACCTACAGTACAGTAGCATACAGTGCTCCCACTGCAGCAAGGGATTCTGGGAAATGACATGCAATGTTTACTCGCTCATCCCACAACGTGGCGGTATCAAATATAGCGTTTTCCCAGTTATTATATCCCTGCAGGATGTAGGATAATCCCAGCCAAACCCACATACTTACTACATTCCCGTTATGTCACATGTATTATTTCCTGTGAAGGAAGCGCTATGTATATTCCCATTATGGTCACAAATTGGACGATACTGTATTTCCATTATGTCTCCTATTATTTTCCCATGATATCTCATAGAATACTGTCATCCAAAACCACATCATTATTGAATGATTGAAAATGATGCCTCCATTTTATGTCAAGATTGTCTTGACACTTAGACCCCCAAGATTTCAATAGCGCCTCACTTAAAAGATGACATTATTTTTGATTCAAATGAACTTTTATGGTGCAGAAGCCGCATGGTGCCTGTGCCTACAGTGTATGTATTTGTCAGTGTGTCTCTATCTGCATTTCTGTCTCTTGCTGGCCGCCAGCCTGTGTGATGATGTCAGCCTGTCTGTGATGTAAGAGAGACATTGTGATATCATCACATACTGTAGGCAGGATGGCAGGTGTAAAGCTTCTAAAAGAGAGAGGGAGGGAGAGAGGTAGAGGAGAGAGAGGGAGAAAGAGGGAGAGAGAGAGCAAGCAGCTCCTCCCTCCCATGCAAATGACTGGAGGCAGAGGAGTAGAGGGACAGAAGCCTGTGCTGCTTGTAATGGGACAGGATTTGGGGTGCTGTTTCATGCTCTATCTCCCTCCCTCCCACTGTCTCAGGTGCAGAAAGTTTTCAAGGGAGAGAGGAAAGGAAGAGGAAAATGGAAGCTGAGGAGAGCTGGTCCTGTCCCTCTTGTTGGTAAAGAGGGGGCATCCAGAAAGAGGTAAGGAGATAGTTTTATTTTAATTCAAGAAGGAGTGCCTGGTGGCGAAGCTGGTGTGCTCTGTCACACTACAGACCCCTCCCTGTGTGTGTGTGTGTGCGTGCGTGCGTCTGCAGGGGGTATCTGTCCCATCCATAGATATCAAGGGTACTGCAGCTGCTGCTGCTGTTCAAACTTTTGCTTTAGGCCCATTCCTTTGATGTTAATAAGCGTTTCTAGTACAATCTTTTTCGCTCTGTTCACCCACATCTTTACATTACCTCGTGTGTGTGTGTGTGTGTGTGTGTGTGTATGTGTATGTGTGTGTACGTGTGTATAGCATGTGTTTGAAACACTATACTGTATCTGCATAGAAAAAAAGCCTTCTTTTAGTAATGTACAGTTCAAATACTGTATGAACATGACCCCATCTCATCTCATCCCCCTGACTCTGGATACAAAACATTCATGTATTCGTTTGCAACTTTTCATACAATTTGCTTGCACCATTTCAGAGAAATTAAATATTTAAAATGGAAATAAATTGGTAACTGCAGTAACAAACAACACTGTACATGCTAATAGTACATCCATGTAAGCAGTACATACATGCTCAGGAGTTGTTTTTTTGGATCGGTATATACTTGTCATTATCCACTTCAACCATTTTAATTCCCCCCTTTTAAATTATTGTACTGGTTGATGTGTATGTATATATATATATATATATATATATATATATATATATATATATATATATATATATAGATATATATCTATATATATATATATATATCTATATATATATATATATATATATATATTTCAACCATTATCACCTACAGTACAGTAGCATACAGTGCTCCCACTGCAGCAAGGGATTCTGGGAAATGACATGCAATGTTTACTCGCTCATCCCACAACGTGGCGGTATCAAATATAGCGTTTTCCCAGTTATTATATCCCTGCAGGATGTAGGATAATCCCAGCCAAACCCACATACTTACTACATTCCCGTTATGTCACATGTATTATTTCCTGTGAAGGAAGCGCTATGTATATTCCCATTATGGTCACAAATTGGACGATACTGTATTTCCATTATGTCTCCTATTATTTTCCCATGATATCTCATAGAATACTGTCATCCAAAACCACATCATTATTGAATGATTGAAAATGATGCCTCCGTTTTATGTCAAGATTGTCTTGACACTTAGACCCCCAAGATTTCAATAGCGCCTCACTTAAAAGATGACATTATTTTTGATTCAAATGAACTTTTATGGTGCAGAAGCCGCATGGTGCCTGTGCCTACAGTGTATGTATTTGTCAGTGTGTCTCTATCTGCATTTCTGTCTCTTGCTGGCCGCCAGCCTGTGTGATGATGTCAGCCTGTCTGTGATGTAAGAGAGACATTGTGATATCATCACATACTGTAGGCAGGATGGCAGGTGTAAAGCTTCTAAAAGAGAGAGGGAGGGAGAGAGGTAGAGGAGAGAGAGGGAGAAAGAGGGAGAGAGAGAGCAAGCAGCTCCTCCCTCCCATGCAAATGACTGGAGGCAGAGGAGTAGAGGGACAGAAGCCTGTGCTGCTTGTAATGGGACAGGATTTGGGGTGCTGTTTCATGCTCTATCTCCCTCCCTCCCACTGTCTCAGGTGCAGAAAGTTTTCAAGGGAGAGAGGAAAGGAAGAGGAAAATGGAAGCTGAGGAGAGCTGGTCCTGTCCCTCTTGTTGGTAAAGAGGGGGCATCCAGAAAGAGGTAAGGAGATAGTTTTATTTTAATTCAAGAAGGAGTGCCTGGTGGCGAAGCTGGTGTGCTCTGTCACACTACAGACCCCTCCCTGTGTGTGTGTGTGTGCGTGCGTGCGTCTGCAGGGGGTATCTGTCCCATCCATAGATATCAAGGGTACTGCAGCTGCTGCTGCTGTTCAAACTTTTGCTTTAGGCCCATTCCTTTGATGTTAATAAGCGTTTCTAGTACAATCTTTTTCGCTCTGTTCACCCACATCTTTACATTACCTCGTGTGTGTGTGTGTGTGTGTGTGTGTGTATGTGTATGTGTGTGTACGTGTGTATAGCATGTGTTTGAAACACTATACTGTATCTGCATAGAAAAAAAGCCTTCTTTTAGTAATGTACAGTTCAAATACTGTATGAACATGACCCCATCTCATCTCATCCCCCTGACTCTGGATACAAAACATTCATGTATTCGTTTGCAACTTTTCATACAATTTGCTTGCACCATTTCAGAGAAATTAAATATTTAAAATGGAAATAAATTGGTAACTGCAGTAACAAACAACACTGTACATGCTAATAGTACATCCATGTAAGCAGTACATACATGCTCAGGAGTTGTTTTTTTGGATCGGTATATACTTGTCATTATCCACTTCAACCATTTTAATTCCCCCCTTTTAAATTATTGTACTGGTTGATGTGTATGTATGTATATATATATATATATATATATATATATATATATATATATATATATAGATATATATCTATATATCTATATATATATATATATATATATATTTCAACCATTATCACCTACAGTACAGTAGCATACAGTGCTCCCACTGCAGCAAGGGATTCTGGGAAATGACATGCAATGTTTACTCGCTCATCCCACAACGTGGCGGTATCAAATATAGCGTTTTCCCAGTTATTATATCCCTGCAGGATGTAGGATAATCCCAGCCAAACCCACATACTTACTACATTCCCGTTATGTCACATGTATTATTTCCTGTGAAGGAAGCGCTATGTATATTCGCATTATGGTCACAAATTGGACGATACTGTATTTCCATTATGTCTCCTATTATTTTCCCATGATATCTCATAGAATACTGTCATCCAAAAGCACATCATTATTGAATGATTGAAAATGATGCCTCCGTTTTATGTCAAGATTGTCTTGACACTTAGACCCCCAAGATTTCAATAGCGCCTCACTTAAAAGATGACATTATTTTTGATTCAAATGAACTTTTATGGTGCAGAAGCCGCATGGTGCCTGTGCCTACAGTGTATGTATTTGTCAGTGTGTCTCTATCTGCATTTCTGTCTCTTGCTGGCCGCCAGCCTGTGTGATGATGTCAGCCTGTCTGTGATGTAAGAGAGACATTGTGATATCATCACATACTGTAGGCAGGATGGCAGGTGTAAAGCTTCTAAAAGAGAGAGGGAGGGAGAGAGGTAGAGGAGAGAGAGGGAGAAAGAGGGAGAGAGAGCAAGCAGCTCCTCCCTCCCATGCAAATGACTGGAGGCAGAGGAGTAGAGGGACAGAAGCCTGTGCTGCTTGTAATGGGACAGGATTTGGGGTGCTGTTTCATGCTCTATCTCCCTCCCTCCCACTGTCTCAGGTGCAGAAAGTTTTCAAGGGAGAGAGGAAAGGAAGAGGAAAATGGAAGCTGAGGAGAGCTGGTCCTGTCCCTCTTGTTGGTAAAGAGGGGGCATCCAGAAAGAGGTAAGGAGATAGTTTTATTTTAATTCAAGAAGGAGTGCCTGGTGGCGAAGCTGGTGTGCTCTGTCACACTACAGACCCCTCCCTGTGTGTGTGTGTGTGCGTGCGTGCGTCTGCAGGGGGTATCTGTCCCATCCATAGATATCAAGGGTACTGCAGCTGCTGCTGCTGTTCAAACTTTTGCTTTAGGCCCATTCCTTTGATGTTAATAAGCGTTTCTAGTACAATCTTTTTCGCTCTGTTCACCCACATCTTTACATTACCTCGTGTGTGTGTGTGTGTGTGTGTGTGTGTGTGTATGTGTATGTGTGTGTACGTGTGTATAGCATGTGTTTGAAACACTATACTGTATCTGCATAGAAAAAAAGCCTTCTTTTAGTAATGTACAGTTCAAATACTGTATGAACATGACCCCATCTCATCTCATCCCCCTGACTCTGGATACAAAACATTCATGTATTCGTTTGCAACTTTTCATACAATTTGCTTGCACCATTTCAGAGAAATTAAATATTTAAAATGGAAATAAATTGGTAACTGCAGTAACAAACAACACTGTACATGCTAATAGTACATCCATGTAAGCAGTACATACATGCTCAGGAGTTGTTTTTTTGGATCGGTATATACTTGTCATTATCCACTTCAACCATTTTA